>NW_017259198.1:642772-662264 GCF_001594045.1 Atta colombica
GATGGACTTTCTACAATAATCCAAAAATTACTTAAGTTTAAGTTCTAAACTGTAAAAGGTTGACAAATTACAGTTGAAGAATAATCAATTTCTTACGACTAAAGACTTAAAGCTTATTGTAAGCTTGTTAAAAGATCGTGCGAGTTTCACGAGGTTTTTCGTAAAAGAATCAAGGAGCGTTCTTAAGTTGAGAATCACTGGCTTGTGAGAGCACACACAATGACCACCTGCGCGTGCGCGCGCGCGTACACGCAGCACACACGCGCAGTGGCATCGAGTGGATCAATAATTTTTGATACTCGCGTACGGGACATTCAAAATACGCGCTCGCGGCGCATGCAACGCAGTTACGTCGCGTCGGCGACGGCGGGGGACGAGGAAACAAACGCGCGGAAGAAAAGCGCATGGAAAATGCTCCCGCGGATCGCAAGGAGAGATGATGCCTCCTTCACGCGGAAAGCGGAGTCAAGCGCGCGCGCGCGCACACGCACACACACGCACACACACACACGCACGCACACACACACACACACACACACACACACACACACACACACACGTATACGCTCGGCAAAGTCGCGTCGAATAGCGGCGCTTCGCGTTCCGATGTGCTAGAGACACTCGGCAGTCCGAGCGATCCGCCATTTTTAATCGATGTAAGCCAACTTCGGCCATGCGAGACTTAATAGAAAATCCGAGAAAATCCGATCGCGCGATTGTTGTGTAAATTTTTACATGCTTTTTACATATAGAGATATATGTTCAATCATATTTTCTGGAACACCCTTCGATCACGAATAAAGATACACAACAGCATATTTTATTAGAGGGTTTCTTTGTGTAAACTGTTAGATTAGATAGCAGATTGACAATGCACGATGGTGTGTCTCATGCATTTCTGTATCCTTCATATTGTAAGATATTATATATTATATTCAACGAACAAATCTGGAATATAAAGTGTATTATTTAATTCATAATGTCAAATTATACACATAATTAGAGCGATTTAATTATTTCATCACTGCTCTTATTCAATATGTCGTTAATCGAATTAAAATAATGAAGTTAAATGATTTAATTGAAGAAAACGTTATTAAATTTCAGTCAAATTTAATTTATTATTTATTACCGTAACTGATATGAACGATATTTATTTTGAATTAACTACAGAAATGGATTGATTTTGACACATACAGAAATGAAAAATAGCAAAATGTTATTTAAATTAAAGAACTGGATTATCATTGTGTTCTTGTAATAAACAGTGTAAATATAAAGTAAACGTATACCCAGATAGAATAATAAAGTCGTAATACTAATGATGATAATAATAATAAAATCATAATAATAAAATCAAGATGCACACATCAGATAAAAGTCATTTTAGGAAAATATATTATAATAGTGTTATTTAAAAATCATTGTTATGTCAAGAATTCATTATAAAAATTATCATTATAAATATATCGAATGACATCATGATGGTTTTTCCTAAAACGATTTTTATTTGATGTTGTCTGCAGTTTGATTTTGTGTTTTACTGTTATTACTGCTATTTGATTTCAAAAATGCCAAGATATTACGAATCTCTGCTCAAAGGTTCGCGATGTCCCTTTTCTGAGACTCGCCAATCAACGGAAGCTGTTTAGCACGACAGATGTCCGTGATTGAAGGCCTGAACGTTTTGTGGATGATTATACATTCTCTTTTAAATGCCCAACAGTCGAGAACGCTAACTACTTATTTCCGAGTGCGGAACTCGTCGCGCTAATTAAACACACGTTTAACGTTACATTTTCACGCAGTGCGGTGCTTTGAAAATCGCAAACAGGTTTTTTTATGGAAAGATTTGCTAAAACATTAAACATGGAATATTTATTATTTTTAATAAATCCTTTTTTTGACATTTCATTTTTTGCTATTGGATGTCAAAAGAGAAATGGCATCTCCAATCTGTTAAATTAAATAACATTTTGTTATTTTTAACTTTCATATGTGTCAAAATGTGAATTATTAATTTCTGTGGTTGCTAAATACATAACGTATTCATATACGCTTAGTAGATAATAAACTAAATTTGATAGTCAAACTTAATTTTTTAAAATTAAATTAATCATTCGTTAGAACGTTAAACCAATCAAAAAGAGCCTGCTAAAAGAGATTCGATATCATGGACTTAATTTGATTAATTACTACAAGTTCATTTTTCAAAAGATTTATCATTGCTGATACATTTATATCTTATGTACCTTAGCGTGACTTGCTCTGTTTTAATGTATTTGACATTCTCTTTAATTTCCATAATGTAATAATTTTGGATATATTTTCGTTTCTGTTAACTACCTAACGACTCGCCTGATGACCCAAAAGCGAGGGATCGAAACATTTAATTAATTTATTATTCAATAAATTTGAATTAGCTCACGAATACGTAGTGTTGATTATTCTCTAGAGCCTTTTATTATTCTTTTTTTAAATTGATTAACTCCATTGTGTGTTTTAGTTGAATTAACGACAAATGGAGTAGAAGAAGAGCTGTAGAAGTGTTTAAACTTAAATTGCGTATAATTTGACATTATCAATTTAACAGTTTGCTCTTCCAAGATTGCACGGTAGAGTTTGCAGTTCCGTCTCTCGCGATAGAAAGATCCGGCCATTTGGTTGCGCGCCGTAGCGGTAACGCGTCGGAAATTATTCTCGGATGGCTTCCCGTTTAAGTCGGCAAGTCGTACGGAAATAATGTAGTCTCGCGCGGATGCGGAATCGCAAGTGACAATAATGCTAAATTTGAATGAAGCGCGCGACCTCGCGCGAGATTTTTACGGATCGTTCGTCGTCATAACGTAACAGATTATTCGCGTGCGATATACGGTGAGAATTCTCTTATTGATGGAAAGAGATGGTGGGGCAGGGAGTGAGAGGAAAAATGGCGAGGAAGGAAAAGAAGGGGGAATTGTAGTAGGAGAGAGGGAGAGCTCTACGAGAAAGGGAGAAGAATAGTAGGAGAGGAGAGAAAGAGAGAGAGAGAGGGTGAGAGATTAAGATCGGTATGGCGGAATATAAAGAGCGCAGCGGAATTCGATTTGGAGCTGCGAATTATACGCTAAGTAATTTTACGTAATCTTCATTAAAGATCCGACCAATGTTACTTTCGTCATCGTGGCGTCGTCGAAACGCCTCATGTAATTTTATCATTAGCTGCAGAAAAAACAGTTTTGCAATTATCAAATTCTTTACAATCTCATACAATTGATTTTGTCCTTAGTTCCTCATTGGATCTGATTGTATAAATCTATCATATTAAAAAATCTTACAACAATCGCGAAGTCACTTTTTCTGCTGAAACATCGAATGTTATTTTCTATCAGAATCGTCTGTAATACGTCGATACATCAGGGAGCAATGCAAACGTTTTGAAGCAGTAATCGAAGCACAAATTCGGAGCTGCAACAATCAAATTAGGGTACCTTCAATGTACTTAACGATTTCGCGAAAAAGTTTCATTACTCCGATTCATCGGCGTGGCAAGTCGAGGAGGGCAGAGGACCGAGGAGGACGTTGGTAAAGGAGGGGGGGGTGAGGACGGGAGGGACGGCGACGGCACATATGCGAACGCCGTGAACATCGCCCCGCTCCATGCCACGCCGATCGTTCCGATCGCGGTGGCGGCGCAACGTTCGCGCTTCATACGGCGGGGGGAGGATGGTCGCTCGCGGGAACGGCCAGCCGAGCGAGCGGACCTATCGCTTCGCTATTCCGTGCGTTCTAGCGAAATAGCTTCGCGCTGAGACTGAGTCCGTTCTTCGTGTGCCCGGGAGCCGAGTGTAAGTCTGAAAAACGACGGTCGTTGTTGTTGCCGCCGTTGTTTACGCGTGAAATCGCGTGCTCTGGCTACGATCGAAGGGTCTCGCCTGTGCGGCACTCCCCGCGGTGGCCCTTTTCTTCTTTTGCCTTTCGTCTCTGCGCGCCGCCACCGCTGCCGCTGTTATCCGTCTAACCTTTTTCGTGGAATTTACGCGGCTACGCCGATGCTACCGACGTTCGTTCGCGAATGTATCTCGCGAGTAGAGGAGGGCAGGGAGGAATACGTAGGATCCGACATCGACTGTCTCTTAATCGTCCCGAGTGACCCGATGTGTGACGCTCGGTTCGAGGTACGTTTTTTCTCGACGGATAAAAAAAATTTTTCCTATCTCTCTCTCTCTCTCTCTCTCTCTCTCTCGCGACTATTCCATTCTCCGTGCTAGCATCTTTATCGTTTTTCTATTGCTAAATATACGCGCGCGCGCGCGCGCGTGTGTGTGTGTGTGTGGCGTGCGCGCGCGCGCGCGCGCGTGTGTCTTTCTCTCTCTCTTTCTCTCTCTCTCTTTGTCTGTCGGTGCTGCTCGCGCTTGACACCTTTGCCTGCCTTCGCCGGAGCTCCGCTTGTTCTCCTATCCGTGAAGTGCGTCGCGCGTTACCTCACACCAGCGTGAAGTTTGCTGCGATCCGCGCTGCTCCGTTTTAAAACGGAGGCGCTCCGGAGCGTCGAGGTGGCATTTACAGACGTAAATAATGTCGCGTTATCAAACGATCGTACGTCGCCGTTGTTGCGCAGTGTTTTTCCCCATCGTCATCGTGCCCGTTGTTATCGGATCGAATTAAGTACGGACCACGCGAGAAAAATGTTGTATATGCGATATTTTGGGCATTGGATAAGCAGGCCGTTGCGGTAATTACGTCGTTTAGGTTAAGGTCGTAACGTCCAGCTAACGGGTCTGTCTGCGGCTGGCTATAGACAACTTAGATTTAACCTTGAACGGATCTTGTATGCTTCTCTTTCTCGTTTTGCTGCTTTGAGGTGTTCCGATCGATAGCAACAGTGAGCTGTTAGAAAGAGCGTTCAGTATAGATTTACTTGAAACTGCGCTAGTTCTACAATCATTGAAAACTAGGATAAAAAGATAAACATTTTTTTGTGCTTGAAATCGATATTTTTATTTAGCTGTGGATGTTTGTTATTTTATTGTTTCTATTTGATAAGTTGGAGTGTTTTGCTTGGACGTTAAAACTATTGTTTTTACATAGTCAATATACAAAATATTCAACTGTGAATGAAATTTAAATGACAGATTCATTGACAAATTTAAAGTGAATTGATTTTTACAGTGAGTTTCTTTACAGATAAAACGCGTTGAAAGCGAAAAATTTCAATGAATTATGCTTTAGAATAATTGTAAATAAATAATAATCTTTTCTTCTTTTTTTTTTATAATTCTAAATAATCTGTATTTTAACAAATGTTAAAAAGTCTATTTGTTTTGTCTTAGATATTTAATATCGAAACAAATTGTATTAATAACTGCACTGTATTGAAAAGATTCATTTAACATATTTTCTCTATGATAATTTTCATCGAGAAAATTTTGCTTTAAAATTTATTAAGCAACATATTATTCAAATTTGATGCATTAAAAGTAAATATTGCAAAGTTATAATGAACTACATTTTCTTTCAGATCTCCACTGGCATGGAGCTAGGAGCGCACTGATAGCGTTAGTTTACGAGGTACAATTTGTTATATTTATATTTTCTTTTATAATTTTCCATTTTTTATAACTTTCTTAGACCTAAGATTGCTAGAACAGTTTTAAAAAATTATGTGATTTCTATGCATTTTTTATATATGTATGTGTTCAATTCATGATTTTTTTATATACAACTTTTATTTTTTATGTTAAAAAAAAATATGTAAATATTTTCTGTTTAATTGTACATTTATATTGCAATTCTCTCCTAGTTCTACACATTTAATATATATAATTATTATAATATAATATACAGTCTATTATAATTATTTAAACTTTTATTATGAAAGAAAAGTTTCTATGTATATTATTCGTAAATGAATTTATTTTGATATAATAAGATGCAAATTTATAAATATTTCAAATTACTTATAGATATATTTTTATATTTTATGTATAGATCTTGGTTTCTATGCATTGCCTGCCAAAGAAGAACTGAGCCCAATGTTTCCACACAATTCTAGTTCACATGAGATTTCTACAGAAACAAATGCCTTCGTACAAAATTCCATGGTGAGTATTTATATATAAATTACAGATATTTAGGCTAATAACTTTTTTACATCATACCATTTGCTTATAGTTAAAATGAATTATGCTTGTATTTTGATTTAAATGTCAAATTTTAAAAATTTAAAAGTAAACTGCTAAAAATAATATTGACACTATTTAATAAGACAGTTTTAAATCTTTGTAGACACACATATGACCCATATGATGCTATTTATAGAAATTTCATATCTAAGATTAGTTGCATCATTTGTTATGAGTATCTAATTATCTGCATTTATATGCAAATATTGTACTTTTTTTATATGATTTATTGATGATTTTTTGTTGATATTGCATAACACATATACGATTCTATGATTATCATAATCATTAACTTTAATTTATCTTATCCTTATATGTATTATAGTTATTTTAGTTATGATTTTATTATATTTGCATGTTTATTTATTGACATCTTACACTGATTTACATTTTGAAGCAGACACATTTCTGAAATAAACATAAACATGTCAGTGTTTTTACGTGTTACAGGGGGATGTAGTAGTATTAGAGGAAAGCAGTCTGGATGGGGTGGGGGAAGGGGAAGGATCAGAGCACATTAGGTACTGTGATATCGAATCGATAGCAAACAGCAGCATGATGGCAGCACCTATTAGCCATCCCGAAGCTACCGCCGCCAATGACTTTTCAACCGTCCTGCTGAACCAAGCTGGTGAGTAAATAAAAAATATTTTAATGAATTTATAACAACATTCCTGCTATATATAAATATATTCTTATACTTATTCTTTGAATTTGTCTTATGTTTATTTAATGTTTTAATATTAATATACATGAATAATTTTTTAAAATTATAAATTTACAATAATAAAAAGCTGAATAAAATTACATGCTCAGCTGATATTTTATATTAAAATTTATATTAAAATCATGGATAATAAATAATTTAAGTGTTTTTTTTATTTAAGTGTTATATTTACATTTTATAAAATATTTTATAAATATTAGATTGTATAATTCAGATATTCTCTTACTAGTAATTCTCGGATTCAAAAATATACTTTCTAATAATATTCAAAAAGAGATTTAAATATGTTAAACATAATATATAAATAAATGCTTATATTTAATATAGACAGATTAATATAGACGCTTATATTTAATATAGACATTGAGAATTCAAACAATTACATTTACATGTGATTATTGTATTACCTAATTGCAGGTGAGTTCAACTCAACCGGCATAGGTAAGGCCTGCCAGTCAGTGGCGCCAGCAACCACAAAATACCCAACAAATCACCCTCAAATCTGCGATAATAATAATAAAATAAATAATCACAACAATGCAGAACATAATCATCACAAGTACAGAAAGCAAAACACACCGGGCTTGCTTGGTCTGCAGCTGGGCAGCTCCGCCAATAACTCTAAGTCTACTTGTAAGACATTAAGTGATAATAAGACTAGCTTTAGTACTGTATACATTAGGGTACATATAAGGGTAAGTGTAAATTTTGAAAGGGACGAAATGTGTTACACCGTTGGGGTACCTAGCCTAGTTAGGATACCCAAGTCTGATAGTCCCCAACGGTTGTTACGCCTCCCTAACTCTGATGACAATTACTCCTTACTAGGGTCCTGCCTTGACCTAGGCGACAACAATAAATTTAAGGCTAATTTTAGTTATGTAAGTAATAACAACTCCAAGTCTGTGATATTGCTCAGCTCAACCAGTTACAGTAACCATTACCTCCTCTTTAGTGGTGGCTTTGACAAGATAGCTGCTGTTATCCCGGTACTTTGTATTAAAAGGGTCGATTCTACCACCACATCGAATAGAATGAAACTACTAGGTGATAAGTACGCCCTAGTTACCAGTTTTGCTCAGATCTCTAGACTGCTTGCAAACGATAGAATTCTGGATGATTCTAACTCCGACATCCGAGTTTCACTGAGCCGCCGAATAGTACGACACCTCTTGGAATCGCATTTGAATGTCATCACTTTAGTACTGGTGTCTGTTCACGCTCAGAATTTCGCAATGTACGCCGCAAGTTCTTCCATTACGCTTATCGTTTCCAGAAACGAAGTAATTGACCACACTTTGCGATCTTTCCTGAAAAATCTCACACAATTATATGTACAATCTTCTATTTCTCCATTATGTAATGTCACTGTGACCGAGCTGATGCAACACATATGTGTTCCACTATTAATAATATGTAAAAGTAATTACAACGTTGGTAATAATTATAATGAATATTATAACGAGTACAGTAACGTTGGTAGTATTGAAGAAGAAATTAATATTAGTAATAATAATCCAGATGTTATCGGAGACATTGTTGACATCGCTGTGTGCTACAAGACTAGTGTAATGACTACTAATGTTAGGATCTTAGGGTCTCAAAATGATGGTATTAGTTGTACCGAAGCAACAATATATACTGTTGGTGCTCTTTTATTTCAGGATAACAATAAGCCTCTAAACATTTGTTTTAAGATTAGTAGACATAGGGGATTGGTCACTACTGATCGCGAATCTAACTCTACCATTAAGTCTGTATTTAGGTCTAAGTTAAATGATAAGTGTAGCAACGTTAAGTTTGAAACATCTCATGCCGCTCGACTTGACGAATCTGACAACAGTAAGCAAGTTAAGTTGACTGTCAACATTCCTATAATGACTACCTGCAAGCCTACGATGACGCTTACATGCCAATCAGCCACCGTCGCATCCCAAACAATTGTTGTACCTGTATCTCGGGCGGAGAGTCGCACGAACGACAATGAAATGCGATTGGAATATTTCAATATACTCCAAAATGACCAAATATGTATCCAATATATGTTGCTAAGTCATACAGATGATCTTAATAAGAATGACTTGTGTCGTTATGACGCAACTAAATTTAAAGATGCGCAAATTTATGCTATTGACAAGCTCAAGGCTATTACAACATCGAAAGATGACGCTCAGTTGATCAGCAAATATCACCGAGATACTCTTAAATACGACCAAAGTCGTAAAAACGATGACGATAATGCCATTATTTGCAACGGCAACGAAGATTTCTCTCTATCGACTACGATATGGCACTTTCTAAAGCAGTATGTACGTGCATTAGTTTCTGATTGTCGAAGAATATACGAGACGAACAGGAACGAATACGAAGTTAATCGGCGTCGACTACGATCTATCTTGGACATCCTAATTCGCAAATCCTATGTCTCGGAGTTGTATGAAAATTACAACGAGCCTATTGCAAGTTACAAGCAACGTTGGGGTATACCAATAGGACTGCGGTTGGTAGGAGGTGGAGAGAGTTCCTTGAATAGTGGAGGAGCTGCAAATTGGGGAACAACACAAGCCACTACACCGAATAACAATAATACGAATCAGAGTGGATGGGGTGGTACACCCGGAAATCCACCCGGTAGTGCTAATGCGCCGAACAATTGGGGCGGAAACACTGTCAATCGATCTGTCACTGGTAATCCAAATCAAAATCAAAATCAAGGACCACCTGGAAACCAAAATAATCCAGGTAAGAACATACATAGTTGGAAGAAATTTTTAAAATTGATACATATCCAAAGTATTCATAAGTATGTGTGTGTGTGTATATATACATATATATATATATATATATAAATTTTTTATATTTAAATCAAATTACTTCTTGTAAGAATTATATTTATATTTACCGTATTTGTGTATTTAAAACTAGACAATTATTTTTAAGGTATTAATACATTATAAAATAATATTGAAATATATAACAAAATATATGGATATTTTGGATGTGCATAGATAAAAATAATATTTAGAAAATATTATTAAACATTGTTAAATATGATTTTTTAATTTTACTTTTTATCTATTTATAAAAATAATTGTATTTCTTTTTGTATTTATTAGGTAATGTGAGTAAAGTTAATAATCCCAATCAACAATCGAATCAACAATCTGGTCCACCAACGTCTCAATCAAATAACCCTACCCAAGGGAATCAGAATAATAACCAATGGTCTCAGGGAAAGTCTAATAACCCAAGTGGTCTTGGGCAAAATCCATCAGTGCAAAATAATAATAGTAGTGGCGTTCAACAGCAGCAATCTTCAGGTTCAAGTGCGAACAATAATCAGTCCAATAATCCTACCCAAGGAACTGTAAGCATTGGCAACACATCAACGACTAATAATCCGTCTACGAAGCAACAACTCGAACAACTCAATACAATGAGAGAAGCGCTTTTTAGTCACGATGGTTGGGGCTGTGTAAGTAAAATACAATATGTATGATTATATACATCTTAAAAGTATGCATAACATTGAGATTATCTTTATTACTCGATAAGAGAAATAATTTTCTATGTGGAAGAATAATAATGCAGAGTAAGTTTTCATAATTTATTACATGTAATATTTGATATCTATCAATAATTATGCAGCAAAACGTGAATCAAGATACAAATTGGGATGTCCCAACATCTCCTGAGCCAAACATAACTAAGGATGGTGTACCGATATGGAAACCACCGGTGAACAACGGTACTGATTTATGGGAAGCGAATCTGCGTAATGGTGGACAGCCGCCGCCTCAACAACAAACAAAAACACCGTGGGGCCATACTCCCGCGACTAACATCGGTGGTACTTGGGGCGAAGATGACGAAACATCAGATTCATCCAACATGTGGACTGGTGCACCAACGCAATCCCAGCCGAGTGCAGCTCAGTGGACTGGTGCTGCCGGTAATCAAGCCGGTATGTGGGGAGGTAGGCCAGTGAAGGCTGGAGATGCCAGATCTATATAGGCAAAATGTTCTTCAAAATTTTGTTATTTTGATTGAAAAATTTCCTTACTTTTTCTGATCTTATTAGTTAATGTATATGCCTGTTAGCGCACTGCTAACGTATTCTTTATGCGACTGTGTTCAGAAACCCGAGTCTCATTCAGTTGCCATAATACATTTATAGTAGATAATATAGAAGAGAAAAATACTATTGTATACTACATGTTATGTCATTCTCATTCTTACTATTTTTTGATTTTTTTCTAGCACAAGGAAATATTATCTAAGTTTGTTAATATTTTTTTCACATTCTTTTTTTGCTCTCTCTCTCTCTCTCTCTCTCTCTCTCTCAACATTATTTCTGCATTGAAAAACTAAACTTGAAATAGAAATTATTTAAAAATACAAATATGATAGTATGTACAGTATAATTGAAACTAAAAAATTCTTCAAAAGTAACATTTTAAAATATAAAATAAATAAATAAGATACATAATATGAGAAAAATATTATTTATGTGATATATATTTTAGAAGAAATCTATAACTGATAAAATAATATATCTATATATTTTGCATTCATGTCATTTGATCGACACATTAGGGTATCCTGAACAAAGTTCCATATTCGTAGATTTTTTGAATCATATATAATTGGCCACAAAGTGTATGTCAGAACTTACACTTGTATTTGCGCAGTTGAACGTAATGCAAGATAATAAATTAATTATATTATTATGCTTTCGACACATTCAGCTGCGGTTTATGTTTAGTGTAAGTGTATGTTATATATTTGCCTGTTAAAATTGAATAGAGACACTCCGGCGTTCACAGAGCTTCAAAATAAAAACTGGGGTTCAAGCGATTTTCATTTGATTTTGCACATTTATCTTTGCAAGTGCTATCAATTTCTAGCGATTTTTGCTATTATTATTTGAGAAAATGTTACGCTTTTTATATGGAAGTGCTATTATTAGATGCTTTCACCCTAAGCTAAATATGCATAGAATTAACAATAGTACAATATAAATACAATAATTTCTTTATCTATTCTTTCTTCATTTTTGTTTGATTATATGCTATTAATATACATCGTATTAATTATTTATATAAAATTGTAAATGTTTATGCATCTGCATATAGAGTTATAATTGTGGATATAGAAAGTAATAAATTTAATTTATGTGATTTATTATATTTGTATAACAGGAAACTTCTTTTGACTGAACAACATCCATATGATTTTATATATTGATAGCTATATCTATGATTAGCTGCAATGCAAAATCAAACTGCATCGATTTATAAATGATTATTACGTATTCCTGTTCTGCATATGTACATTTTTTAATCGTGATAATAAATAAATTTAACGTAAATTAATGACTGCGTGTTTAAATAAAATGACTTATAAATCGATGTGATTATCGCATATGCCGAAGATAATTGTGATTACAAGAAACATTGATTACAACAGGATCCAATTGGGGCGATCCCAGAATAGACCATAGAGATCCAAGGGACTTACGGTCTGTAGATCCACGAGAAATGCGTGATCCTCGGGATCACCGTATGTCCTTAGATCCTCGAGATCATATGCGTGTCATGGATCCTATGGCACGTGATCCGCGAATGGCCGACATGCGTGGTGATCCACGTGGAATATCAGGACGATTACACGGTGCGAACGCGGACGCCATGTGGAGTCAACCACCTGGACCGCCCCATCATCAGATGGGTCATCAACATCCATCCGGTCCGCCAGCCAAGATGCTTAATCCGTCAAACATGAATCAATGGGCCGCACAACCACCAAAGGACATTATGCCCGGCAAACCGTCCGGTTGGGAAGAACCCTCGCCGCCGACGCAACGACGTAACGTGCCCAATTATGATGATGGAACTAGCCTCTGGGGAAATCCAGCTGCTAATCAGCGTGCAATGCCAGGTAGCAAGGTTTCACATTGGAAGGATATACCTGCACCGAACTTGGCTCGTGGAGGTAACAAAGCGTTCTGAAATCTATTATTCGTTTCATATTATAAAGCTTACCGAAAGAAATAATTAAATGTGTATAATGTATATAATTGATTTTTATTTTGAAATTTAATTTTTATCTTTATTTAATGATATTCTACATGTTCTTTATTGCAGGTATGCAATGTCCACCAGGTATGCCTCAGAACAGAATGCCAGGTCAACCTGGAATGAAACCAGATGTAAGTAATCCTATGTGGGGCCATCCTGGGGCTCCAGGCGGGCGCAATGGAACATGGACGGACGGGCCACATGATACTGCATCTTGGGACGATCCTAAGACACCGGCTACGTGGAATGAACCTCCATTAAATCCAGGTTGGGGTGGTCCAACTGCGCACAAACCAAAGCCTATGGGACCTGCCGGTAGCTGGACTGATTCTGATATGGATCCAACTCCTAGCTGGGCACATCCTGCAAAACCTACCTTAACAAAAGAAGTTATTTGGAACAGTCGCGAGTTCCGTTATCTTTGCGATTTAGGATTTAAGGTATGATATCTTCGATTTTTGTTTATATTTAGCATGTGTTTCTCATTTTTATTTAATTGATTTATTATATAATATTTAATAATTAATATTATGAAATAAAATTCAGTAATATTTAAATTATGTATATTGAGGTATACGAGATATCATAAAATTGATTCTTAAGATAATAAAATTAATTCTAATTGTTTTAAATTTTAGAAAGAGGATGTCGAGGTAGCATTAAGAAATCGAGAAATGAACCGAGAAGAGGCATTGGAACTTCTCAATCAAATACGTCCTGTCGATCAATGGAGACGTCACGAGACACACTCAGGTTACGATCCGACTCATCAAGCAACTACTACGCCAGCCTATCCTCGATTCAATCATGTCGGACAACAGATGTCATTCCCTCCGGTAAGTTCGATCAATTATTATTAAATAGCACTTAATTTTACTAGAAAGAAATTTTTGTGATTTTAAACAATATTTAGATACATTGATTTTCTATAATAAATTCTCAAGTAATTCTTCATTAACTGTGTTAATTTTGAAAATGTGATAAAGCTGAAATAATTGATAATAAACAAGCGCGTGGTTTTTGTGAAAATTGCTTAATGAATGATTGAGCGTGTGTATATTTCGTGAGCACTTTATTATAAATTAACAATATCTAATAGCTGAAAGTGATGAGTTAAAAATATGAATTGAAAGGACTACAAATGTGGAATAGTTATTGTTTTTTTTATGTGTTTGCAATTGTTTTCATTATATTATGTATAGTAAGTACATATATATTTTTATGTAAGTTCGGAAACGATAACTAGTTCTCAAGGAGACATGAAATACTTAAATGTGAGGAAAGAAATACAAATTCTTAGATATGATTGAGAAAGAACATTTTATATAGTATATTAATTTGAGAGAGAAAATAGCAAGAAAATAGGTGTGGGGTATAATTTGTATTTAACATAGGGTGGCGGAGTGCCCAGTGGGGCAACCAGTGGGGGCGTAGGTGGTTCTGTCACCAGTGCTAGTCTTCTCAAACTTCAGCAACAGCAACAGCAGCAGACAGCTGTTCCGCTACAGCAACAACAGCCAAGTACCAATACGCCACAACCTCCTTTCAACCAGGTGAATAAGCTTTCACGAAACGAAGTTCTATTTATTTCTTTTTGTATTTATTTTTTATTGATTGCAAGAAATGTGCGATGAAATGTTTTTTTATTTATTATTATATGAATAGTAATCTCGGCGCAAATAAGAATCTATTATTTATCATTTCAAATAAGAATCTATTATTTATCACTTTTTTATACGGAAAAAAAGATTAATGTTTTTTTATATTATTATGTAAAAATTTATTACGGTGAATATATACAAGAACGATTATTTTACACCAGGCATATTTACGAATTAAATATTTGTAGGGAAATTTTGTTAGCAAAAGATCAACACTCACTTTCTGGTTTTTTATATTAGCTTATGTTTATGTACGTGTTTAACCTGATTTATGAATGCATGTATTTGTATTTATGTTGTTTTGTGCATCAGTCACTCTTATTAATAATGTATTACTAATTTTCTGTAGTTAAGATTATAGTTCTAAATCAAACATATTTAAATTATGATAGATGATCGATTATTCATAAACTGTTTTATTTTATATAAATGGTGCTAATATTTCATAATTTTATTACTTTATTTTTTTATGCCAACGTGAACTTGGTTATAAAAAAATTTCTTACTTTTCATATACATTCATCTATTATACTATATCTATTACTTAATTTCTAAACTTCTGAGAATATTATATAGATATTATATAGATATATAATTATACCTATAGTACAATATATTTACATAACATTAAAACTTGAATCTACATTCAGCTGTGTATATTTCTATTAAGTTTTTGAATATAACAATATTAGATATATTGCATAAAATAAAATTTTATTGATTACTGCTATTATAATATAATGATTTACATCTTTGAAAATATAAGTATATATCTATTTTATTTTTTTAATTGAATTTATTAAAGATTATCATCGATGGTGCTAATAATAATAATTAATTTTCAGGCATCTCGCGCATCACAAAATCAGCCAAGCACGCAGCAGTTGCGGATGCTCGTGCAACAAATTCAACTAGCTGTGCACGAAGGATATTTGAACCATCAAATCTTGAATCAACCGTTGGCTCCTCAAACTCTGATGTTATTGAATCAACTGCTACAGCAAATCAAAGTCTTGCAGCAATTACATCAACAACATGCTGTTCAAAATACAATGAAGGGAAGCAATCAGTCAGCATTGCAAATTAGTGTTCAAATCACGAAAACCAAGCAGCAGATCACCAATTTGCAAAATCAAATTGCAGTACAGCAAGCAACGTACATGAAGCAACAACAGCAACATCCGGCTCCTCCATCGCAGGCATCGGAATATTACAAATCTTCCGTACACGATCCAATGACAGCTCTACAAAATAGTTTCAGCGATATATCGATGAACAAAGAGCCTCCAGTTGTACGTATCAGTTTATACAAAAAAGATATGAAATCTTGGTATATATTGGTATATAATCTATATTTTTACTTTATTTTTGACAGAGTCAGCAACAGTCAAGATTGAATCAATGGAAGCTACCATCACTTGATAAAGATGGTGATTTGGTATCAAACGAATTTTCTCGTGCTCCCGGAACTACTAGTAAACCGCCCGCAACACCTGGTGGTTTGACTCAGTCACATAGTAGTCCAAATATGAATCCCTTATTAGGTCAAGGAGATGGCACATGGTCTTCACGACTCGGCGACAGTGGCTGGCCTGATCCAAGTAACAGCGATTCAACCGATGGAAAAGATTGGCAACCAGGTGGTGCTGCATATACTGACCTCGTACCAGAATTCGAACCAGGGAAGCCATGGAAGGTAATCCATTTCCAATATCGTCAATTATTACTTATATTTGTTATACCATTTAAATGCAAGAAAATAATGTTCGTAAAAATATATTTAGAAAAATGCGCGCGAATTATTGATACACATAATAAATGCAGCGTGTTAGTATTTAAAGCTTATCCAGGTCCACCTATATTTCATTTCATTTTAGGGTACCCAGATAAAAAGCATCGAGGATGATCCTAGCATCACTCCCGGCTCCGTCGTACGTTCTCCATTATCCCTGGCCACTATCAAAGACACCGACACGATTTTTTCATCGAGTAGCAAGACATCACCGCCACCGCAGGCAGCTAATCCCGATACATCGATCCCAAGTCTAAGTAATTCTACATGGACATTTAATCCACCAGTTACTACACCTAGTGCATTTACCAGGTAATGGTCATTTTAAATTAATGATAGATATACATTATTGTTATATTTTTACTTAAATATATACATACGTTTTTAAAAAATTAATTTACAGCACTTCCAAAAATACATGGGGAGAATCTGCTCCTCCGCCTACTGCTGTGACTTCAGAACTATGGGGTGCACCGATGAGCAAAGCACGCGGTCCACCTCCTGGTTTGAGCAGTAAAGGAGCTACGAATGCGAGCAATGGCTGGGGTGCTGGCTTAGGAAGTGTTAGTAGATCGTCTAGTTCATGGGGCCTCCAGTCATCCACTGTCAGTAATTCGGGTTGGATGTCCACCTGGCTTCTATTGAAGAATCTTACTCCACAAATAGACGGCTCTACTTTAAAAACATTATGTATGCAACATGGACCGGTTCAAGACTTTCGTCTCTATCAGAATCATGGAATCGCTTTGACAAAATATTCCTCTCGCGACGAAGCAATCAAGGTAGTAACAGTTTATCGCAACTTTTTTTTAATTCCTATAGTTTTAATATTCGTTAATATTCGTTTATTAATAAATTAGCTTTTGATGGTTGAAATATTTCATGAGATTATCGATTTTCCTTTGCAGGCTCAGGGAGCCCTAAACAATTGCGTCCTGGGTAACACAACGATATTCGCAGAGTCGCCTGCAGAAAGCGAGGTTGCTGCGATTCTTCAGCAACTCGGTCATGGCGGACAGCAACAGGCCGGCGGTTCCGGAGGAGCCGGTTGGGGCCTTAGACCAACTAACAAAGCTGGGCCGCCGCCCGACACATGGGGAGGCAGCTCTAGTCAACTCTGGGGCGCTCCGCCCACCAGCAATTCCCTATGGAGTAACGCGGGAATTGACAACAGCGATCAGCAACGAGCAACTCCCAGTTCTCTTAACTCGTACTTACCGGGAGATCTTTTGGGAGGTGAGTCGATGTAGAGAACGAGAGGCCATCCGCCCGAAATCTCGTCAAATAATTAAAAAATTCACTTGCTTATTACGCAAGTCCAGATATGCAGCTCGGCTGACGCAAACTTCGTGATCGAATGTGTATTACGTCCCTTCTGATCCCCGCCTCTCATTCCTTTAAGATTACACGGTTACATTTTGTATATCTTAGTATTATTATGTATTGATCAGTGTCTTTGGCTAAAGCGGATACGAGATGTGTCTGCTTATGTAATCGTTGATGATAGAAGATGAGCATAAGAGAGGATGAGGGAATGGGAGGGGGAGCTTAGAGAGTGATAGAGATGGTATGAAAGAAAAAGTGAGAAAGAGAGAGAGAGAATGAGACGAAGTCTTCACGAAACGTCAATTATATTGCTAAGAAACGCAATTACTATAACGAGTTACTTAACAAAAATATTACTACCCTCGTATCCGCCTTGAGTAGAACACGCGTAAGCAAAAAAAAAAAAAATAAAAAAAATCGCAGCGGCATACAGCCAAATCGTGCGATAAATATCTAATTTTACATGACAAACTACACTCTACACACATAACACATTCATAAAGAACACTCGATAAAAAAGAAAGGTACTTGCAAACATGAATTTTACGATCGCGTCATTACTCCGAGGAAATTTACGGATTGCGGAAGATCAAGTTGAAACTGCAACGGTCTCTTTATTAACATAATGGTGCGTATATTGCGTGCGATTTGCCACGATGTATAACGACGAAGTGGCGTTCTCGTCGTTCGAAGCCAATCTAGTAAGAATTTCTAATTTGAAGATAATGCGTAGAAGAAGGAAGATGAAAAAAAAGAACTATCCGCGCTCTCTGCCATTTTCTGTGAATGGCGGGCGCTTTTCAATGAAGATTTATCGGCCGAGAGTCTCTGATCAGGTCAAAGAGTGTTCCATTTTTTGCTGAACAGTTCTGAAGACTGCAGCGAGTATCAAACGTAGACTGTATCAATCTAATCAAAAGAAAGAAACCTTAAAAAACAAGCATTGACGTCGCTGCCTAGTATTCTGTCGCGATCCCTACTCCCTATTCTCCGAACCCCCCCACGAATGTGGAAGAAACGAGGAATGCAGGGATATCAGATCAACTGGGCAACGACGCAACGATACCAAATGTTATCGCAATAACGTAAATTTTATTCTATATTAAATCTAGATGCCACCTGTCGTGCCAATGTCCAGTGTGTCTCTTTACCATTTATTAACGTAGAGTTTAAATGAAGAAAAAAAAGAAATACGAAAAAAGGAACAGAAAAAACGGTGAGACGAAGATTAAAGGACAAGAGAAGACCGAGAAGTGCTGATGAAACGGCTAATAAAGCGATTGAAAGTCGGGTTTACATTAAAGTAAACATGAAGACGAGTAATGAACACTACGTACTGATTACCCGTACGTAGCATATTACGCTTCTCATTAGTGATGTTCGAATTCGAGGAATCACAATGATCCGCGTAAGATCGCAACGCGAGTAATGGCGATGTTACGAATGTATGGCATTTATTACGGGCGCATTGCGGAGCTCGGTCTAGAATGAATTAAATTAGTTTTTCTCTTCAACGTCAAAGGTACCTGAATGGACTGATAACCAAACGACGAACAAGCGAACCGTTATTTACTCATGCACAACAGTTTTGTTTTTATTTTTCGCTTCTCCGTGTCGGTGGAGTGTTTTGGAAACGTTTCGCGATCAATCATTGGCGCAACCGCGAACGACGTGAAAGAGAGACGCTTTTTTTCCTTCGTGAACTGAAAGAAATAGAAAAAGAGAAAGATATATATATATAT
>NW_017259198.1:662364-662716 GCF_001594045.1 Atta colombica
CAATCAGGACGCTGTTCAGCGAGACGCGCGCAATAAAAGTGAACAATTACATATACACACACGCTGATCATACACGTTTGCCACGCATGTCTGAACCTGCATGCTTGCAAATGTCAAACACGCCAAGCTAAGAAAACGTACATAGTAGCATTGGTCGACAATGATTCCGCTTCCATGCGATCGGTTGATCTTCGCGGATACTGGATCACTATATCCTTTCGCGTATTAATAAATCAAAAAAACATTGGAAATTTTTATATTTGTTGCCTTCTAAGGAGGAAGAAAGAGAAGAAAGAACGAGAGAGAGAGAGAGAGAGAGAGAGAGAGAGAGAGAGAGAGAGAGAGAGAGAGA
>NW_017259198.1:662816-665690 GCF_001594045.1 Atta colombica
AGAGAGAGAGAGAGAGAGAGAGAGAGAGATCACTTTTCGTCAGAGATATCATCAAAAAATCCATATATTTCGTGCGTTATATGACGGAGTACATCGTGAGGATGCGCGATAAGAAATCCGTGTGGTTCCGCCGGTCACGTCGCTTCGATTCTGTCGGCCAGTGTTGTCATGCGTAATGTTTAATTTTAATATTTTCATAAGAATGCATAATCTAAGCTATTCATAATTATTGTGCGTAAATAGCGTAAATAGGGTTCAAGTGGAAGTGGTAAAGAATACGACGATACGATTATGACGACTTATATGAGCTGCCCAGCAAAAACAATACCAGAAAAAAAACGAAAAAAAAAAAGATAAAATAGTGAAAGCGCTGCTTATGAGAGTCGTTCTGTACATAATTGTATCGTATTTTTGAGAATAGGTTGTGACACAAATTGA
Organism: Atta colombica; assembly: GCF_001594045.1. Taxonomy (NCBI): domain Eukaryota; kingdom Metazoa; phylum Arthropoda; class Insecta; order Hymenoptera; family Formicidae; genus Atta; species Atta colombica. The sequence continues at coordinate 663,255 of NW_017259198.1, forward strand.
GAAGATCAATTTTTAAGCGATAATACAGGCTAGACAGATCATAGTATTAAGATGGTAGTATTTAAGGATGATGAAAGTAAGGCAATGTGATCGCTTAAATTTTCCAATCAATTCCCTATTTATCATATCCATGGATAACAATCTGTACGTCTGTTACGCCTCTTTTTTCAAGTGGTGTATTTGAGACGGCGGAAAATAAATTTTTAATTAAATTGATTGACATATTTTAATTGAAAATAAATTTCTTACTACACACAATTGCCTTTAAGATCAAAGTTATAACAAGTTTCAGATGAAAGACGAATAGAATTTGAATGTAAAATAAAAAACTAATGAATTGATTTATGCTTCTCTTGAATTGCGTGATCGCCTATTTCCAAGGGTACGATACAAATCTCATAAATCTCTCATTACTATGTTATATAGTCACACAGACATACCCCTCCCCCTGTACATACATATATGTATATAATATGTATATGTATGATATAACGCCTCCTTACATTTTACTTAACAAAAATTAGCAGTGTGCGATTAGTAGAGTGGGAATATGCGGAATAAACTGTATTAGGTATAAAGATAATTATTATATGAACTTATGCTGCACGCTTATGCTATATATCCTAAATTTATAATTACTGAATTTATAATTACTGAATTACCGATACTAATAATTAGGTTATAGCAATGATTGTCTTTATGGGTGATAAGTTCTGACGAAAATTGGCTATAGAATTTGCTGAAAGAAATCTTTAAATAATTATTTTAAGAAGTTTAAAAAGATTAACTGAAAAGATAGGCATTTTTAAACGGGGCAAGATATACAATGGCGTTCTAACAGTTCTATAATAGATTTTAAGGATGTAAGCTTAGAATTAGAATATAAGTGTTTGAAGACTTAAATTCATGAATGCAGATAAGCAAGAGGAAATGAGAGATGGAGTGAATGCGGCAGAATGAGAGAGGCAAATGAGAGAGGATGTCAATAAAAAAGTAAATGCAGTGAGTGAACGTACGAACGATTATAATGGGATATAATAGAAAATAGAGGGAACATAGAACGAAAAATAAAAGCAAAATCCAATTGCTTACTTTTACAAAATGATTGTGGTATGAAATATGCGAATTATTCGTTTGCATTTCTCAATACCTGCAGACATGCGTTTTCATTACAATTTTCTTCTTTGCCTCGATAAACATTTTAAGTGCAAGGTAAGTTAGCGTATGCTAATTTACAATATGAGGAAGGCTAATTGAGGGATTGAATAATATTTAAAGTATGAAGGGCCGTTAATTTTGAAAATCAAAGGAGAACTTTTCTCCGAATTAGCCAAGATGAAATCGGACAACCTAATATTACATAATTTGTTGTGATAACAGTGATTAATAGCCAAGGTATTTATATTTAGGTGTTTAGGGTCTCTTACGTGTGAATAATGAATAATCCAGTGCGTATAATTCAATGGGTTTTAATATTAATACTAAAGTTTAATGAATAAATTTCAATCGCGTATGTAAGTAATAATAATATATAATAATAATAATAATAATAATAATAATAATAATAATAATAATAATAATAATATCTCTATAATAATGGTTAAATTAATGATAAAGGTCAACTAATCAGGAGTCAGTGAACTGATCAAGAGTCAGTGAAAATGAATATGAATTATTGACTTTGATATATGTAGAGATATATATAATATATATAAAGCTCCCAAAAGGTGCAAAGTGCGTACTTGTAAATGTGCGTGCGTGAAATTTGTGCGTATATATGGCGTATATAATTGACTAAAATACAATCGATCGATCGTCGCAATGTATGAAACACGCACTAGGTGCAAAGAATACTGCACATTCACATATCGTATTAAAAGTACGCGCGCAATACACACATGTATTGTGCGTACTTTTAAGGCGATAAGGTAATAAGGGAATAATATGGCAATTACAATTTTTAAACGATAAATACTTTAACAATACTGACGCATGTAGCCGATCGCTTAATTATAACGCAAGTTAATTTTAATCTTTCTAACTCTCATTGCCTTTCATTGTTCAATACATTTTACATACACACAGCTACACAAACACCGACACAGACATATAAACATAATATACAATACATCGTGAGATGATAATTAAATTCGATGAAAATGGACTGATTAGCAGAAGTAAGATAATAACTAAATTTGTTAATATACACAGATACACACGCGCACATACTTCGCAAATGCTTGGTACAAAACAATCATTTTATTGATAATTAATTAAAGCAGCTAAAAAGAGATGGAAAAATTACAGAAAGTAGGAAAAGAAAAGTATATTGACAAGATCGGAGAAACATAAATAATTTGTATCATTTTGATAGTGTGAGACTCACATACAACTTTTATTTTTAGTATATACTTTTAATTTGTACATATATATATA
>NW_017259198.1:665805-679779 GCF_001594045.1 Atta colombica
TATATATATATATATTGAATACAGTTTATATCGTTTAATTTTGGTTATAACATTGATCAACTTTACAAAAATTGAAACATACGAGAAAATGAATCAGTTTTTAGAAACAAATTTACCTTCATTTTTTATGCTATAATTTTATGTTATGATATTTTATCACATTAAAGCAAAATATTTGTAACAAATTTGTAGTTTATAGGATATTTGTTCTGTGCCGGAGATACTTCAAAGTAAAGAAAATGATCGTGGAATGGCAGTGCTTTTTAATATCTGTTTCGCTCGTTGTATTGATATCCCTGAATGTGAATAAAAAATAATATTAAAAAACGAATGTTCCAGAAAAAGTATCGTTACTCGAAGCATGTCGTATGTGATAACGCAAATAATCCTTCTACAAATTGTATAATCGAAACAACGATACCGATAAGATACTTTTTCGATAGAGAGGAAAGTTGAGATTTTATCCCGTAATTTTTCAACCGTAATTGTTCGTAAACAAGAAGGTTCGCATTTATAGCCGGAGCGATAATCGCTTCATCAATTTGTAATGATAATGGTACAAATAATCGTATATAACAGTATTTTAATGTTTCGTTATATCGCACGCGATAGTTGTGCATAACACATGTGCAATAGCTCTCGAAGCCACTTATAGATTGTATGAGTTATATTAATTGTAGAATTATATTAATTATTAATTAGAATATATTGCACTGCCGTTACACCATCATTGCGCTTTTTCCGCTTTCTTTTTCTACGCGAACGATAGTCTTCGCTTGTATGTGTGCCTTCCCTTTTTCTTTCGAGCATTATATAACTACGTGAAATCGATCATTGCATTTTTCTTGCTTAACGTTTTTATAGAGTTTGACTTGTGACGATGGACGCTGTCGTTCTAATTTTTTTAAGTATCGTTGTTACGAGGAACCAATGTCGAAATCGCGCTATTAGACGAGTATTTCCTTCCACGTGATGACGACTTTATCGCTACGACAGTCGTTAGAGCGATTTGTTCATTCGATAAAGTCGCGCGTGACAGTCGCGATTTTCTACAGCCGTGATCTCGAGATGCAGCTGGTCCGTAAGAAAGAAAAAAAAGAATATATCTCAGGTTTTCTGTGACGGTATTATCGTGTTATACCATACCACTTAGCGTACTACAGTACAATGGCAACTAGCTGTCGTACAGTATTAGCTATTACGGAAGGCTAGTACGGAAATATCGCAATATCGTATTGTCAACTTACGTAACGAGGATCTATCGTGGATATACATAATTGATTCAGGCGAAATAGTGGTTGTAGCCAGTTACGGCTGATCATCTTCCGTGCGCATTGAGTCTTCTTAGGCACCAAGTCGCCCGAAATTCTCCGAAGTACATTGAAAATGAAATTAGATCACGTCTGTAGAGTGTATTAGAGCAGAAATAGTTTAATAGGTCCGTTCTGTCTCTCTATTATTACTTGAAAACTAATCCTAATCGGATTCACGTGTATAATCAAATTGGAATCTAGCAGATCGTTTACTTATTACATTTAATTATTTTAGAAACACGCCGTTTTACGATGAATTACGATGAATAATTATTATGATGAAAGCAAGCTTAATTTTTCGAGAAGATCGATGGGAGGTAAATTCACTCACCTCAATAGCCAATGGCCACAGTAATTGCGCTTTACTCAAGAAAGTGCTTGCAATTAGTTCCGAAAATCGATCCTAGGTCGTAAGTTTTGGAGAGGAAATTGCCCTCTCCTAAACTTGTTTTCTAATACGGAATTTACGTACCGATTCAAATTCGTGTTTCTAAATAATTGCGTATGTCGTTGCATAAATATAGTTTACGCACAATTATATTTGCTATATATGCTATATATGCATATATATATATATATATATATATATATATATTAGAGAACTACAATTATTTTAGTCAAATTGCTTGAATATCGTTGCATTTTCGCATCGTGCGTTTCCTACTAATTGAGTCATTAATTTAATATATATCTATGTACATGTATATAGAACGTGCATTTCGTTTCCACTTGATATCGTACACTGGAATTTTACAAAACAAAATATGACGAGAGCATGAGATGCAGAAGTTTCCTGTGAATAGAATCAAATAGTTCTGCGTTGAACTTTGTCACAACAGTTAACTAATTAATGAATTGAATCTTCACTCAACGAGTCTATTCGGATGTTATTGTTCTATAATATAAGAAAGAAAGTTCAGTTATTCGGGATTAGCGTTAATCGATTAATTGTTTGGCAAATTGCTGACTTAGAAGATGGATTTAGGAATAAACGACTCTTTTTCCTGAAAATTCAGAGATTGACGAAAAAAAAAAACGTAGAAAAGATTTGAACGATAGTTAGTGGAAGCATTTCAGGCAAAGTATTCCTTTCAGTCATTGACTTATATATAAAATTATTCAAGATTCCCAGTTCTTGTCTCGGGTCGTTCGATTACTGGACAACAGTATTATACCTGGGACACATTACACTCGCAAAAACATATCTATATAAGATTTATGATATTAATTTTGTATCGATACTCGGACTTTGATGCCGATGGTATTAAACTCAAAATTATTATTTATAATGCTTGTTTATAGTCACATATAAACAATTATGTTCCGAAATTTCTAGTCTCACTTGTCATATTCGCTCATACAGAACAAATTCCTCATTTATTTGGTATTATATTCTTAATATAAATTCTTGTAGATAAATCAATGATGTTATAAGCTTATCATTTGTTATTTCCTATGCGACTAAAAGACACGTTGAAGTACTTATTAGAAACATAAAAAAGAAGGAAAAAGTTACTTCGAAGGAATAGCATTAAATATCTTTTGAGAGATAAAATTATTGAATACTTGTTTCGTTTGCGAACAACTGGAATAATACTTGGAAACTGTGTTCGCAATCGGAATTGCAATATTCATTTGAATTCCAAGGGACACGCATTGTATGCCTTAAAATTCATAAATTAGATGAATTATAGGTGTAAATGTAAAATTAAATAAATATAAAATCTAAGAGCTTAATAAATAATTGTATGTTAGCATGAATGGTAGAATTATAGATAGTTATTGTATGCTATAATTGTGATTGGTTTATTTTAATACATTATCCGTAGGTCGTGAAATATTTCACATTTTCTAAGATATTTCGGTTATTTAATAATATATCAACGTTTACAGATTTATCATCAAAATTGAAAACTCGAAATATTTTATTACCTCCAGATAATGTGTTAATCCTGTCTTAAAAATGTATTAAGAACTGCATAAAAAAGTTTCATATGATCAGCATTTAAAATAGGATACTCTGAAAAACATCAAAATTTTCTTGTTACATTTATATCATTATTTAAAAAATTTTTATTAAATTTTACATTTCAAGTTATATTGTAAATTTTGTATATTTTTCAGCCTTCATGTTTATAAGCTACACATAATTTGATGTGATATCATTGGGTTGTAATAATTTTATTGGCTCATTAAATCAGGTACCGATTTAATCGTGTGGACATAATGTTGCGCAATGCGTTTTATTTAATATTTGTAGCAGATGAATATATTCAAAAGATTCAAGTCTTCGCGTATAAAACAAACTGTTTATTGTGAAATACATGCGTATCGTTATTATAACTAGAATTGTTTGTAAGCATTAGAGACTGAATATTCTGTGTATGAAAATGAACAGTAGATGCAATTCTGTATGTTGAGCTAGTAAAATAATATCTTATATTAGTATATGATTTATAAAAAAAATATCTTAAGTTATCCTTCATGGACTTGTAAAAATAAACGTTTTAGATTAAATTTATCGGTTTTATTTTATTTTTGTTTTATCTTCGTTTATCACATATTTTGTTAAGTATGTACGAAATGAACACAATTCAGCCTAAACCTCCTTACACACGAGGAATTGAAAGATGTCAAATAAATCGTGAAACCGTGTGATCGATCCAAGCATTATACACCAGTATAAATATAGATTTTTTCACCAACTTCGGTATTGAGGAATGAAATAGTTACTGCGGTCTCTTCCCCTCGAATGATACACAGCCCGAAATATTATTCCAGATGTTTTGCGCGTGAAAACGAGTATTCGTGCTGTTCGAGATCGGATATTGGCAAAAAACATAAAGGGCAATAAAGAATAAATCCCGAAGCACAATAGATATTGTAAACTTTAAGCTGTAAGAAATCAATCAATCGTAATTGATTATTTCTCGCATATTCAATTATGATTGACTAATATTTTTACGATTTAAAGCTTACTATTTCAAGAAAATTAAGGTTTAAATGTGTTAACAATCTGCGTAATTTAATCGGCGATTATTCCAAGCTTTTTTCCCGAGGAATGAACGCTTATGATCAATTTTCTACCAAGGTAGTTTAATTTCAATCTTGGTTTAACTAACTCTTTATCTTTTTCTATTTCTATAAGAATTAAAAAAGGTTAAAAAATAAGTTGAGCCGAGATTAAAGTTAACTCTACATTGATAGAAACGGACAAAGTGTCTCGCACGCGAACGGAATGTTTTTCCCAAAGACCCACTGCGAAGCCCTTTACGAAATATTACTTATTTCTCACTCGAATGCATGTATTATTAGCTTAATAATATGTATTTAAAGCGTGTGACACGGAGCGTCAACTTAAAAATAAAATCTAACATTGGATTCCTCTGCAAGCTGCAATGATCTTCGGGCCACATTTTGTTTTTAGTTATCGATATACTAAAATTCGGCGAGGAAATCGATCGCGACATCGATCGAAAAGACAAAATGGGAAAAAGTAGAAAAAGAACGAAGGAAAAGACAAAGATCGGTATTCACCGCATTCGCCGTATTCGCATGTATATATACGCACACATTGCACGCGCGCCTATTGTCGCAAGGTGTAAAACTTGATATAAGAACTCCTTATCTTTTAAGCGATGTTATTATTGAGGGAATAAAAAGAAAGAAGAGGAATTAATACATACCCACATACATACACCTACACATACATATACATCTGCAATGTGATATTCTCGTGTCTTGTCCGATAAGACAGACGTTCATTCTAACGAGTATAGTTGGCGTTTGTCCTTCTTTTTTCGCGTTAGTCAGTAAGGTATATCTATAATATATATTTAAGGGGAACTCTACATATATACGTAAGAGATAATCCGGGAATGTGTGTACGTGTTCGGAAATTTTGCGGATAAAGAAAAGAGAAAAATGCAAAAAAAAAAAGAAACTCGTGTGACAGAGAAAACGACCAAAAATGTGCGAAACCGAGAGGTATGCAACATAATTTCGCGTTTTAGGATAGGTAACTATCGGGGAAACTATCGTCACGAGATCCAAGGGATGCGTCTTCTAGGGACTCCATCTCCATTCGTTCTTCCCCTCCTCTCCTCCGTTTCCACTTCTTTTCATTCTTTGGGCAAAAGTACTATGCTCTCGCGTGGAAGGTTGTAAAAGTGCTCTCGCGAGCTTCTGTTCCACTCAATCTCAATCTTTGTAAGAATATAGTGAATTAATTGTAACGCAACTTTTAAGTTTAAAGAGTCTTGTTCTACTTACATATCCGTGATTCGTAATTTCACGCATGTCTATGTACGCTGTAGTGTTCACGTTTAGTATACCGCTGAATGAAGTGACTTTTTCCTGTATCGAGATGTATCTATGATCGTACGTTGCGGTACGCTGTACAACGCAACAATAGCGACAGTCGCGCTGTCTTCGACTGCGACGCGCGATCGTACGGAAGATAAAGCATGGCTGTTGAGATAAAATCACAAGTCAAAATTACTTGTAATTTTTCATTCATGTTCTCTTCCCGAAATTCCACTAAAATGTTTGCGACAGCCGATTATACACATTATTGTTATTATTTTCTTTTGCATTAATTCTAGATACACGCGCGTTTAACATGAAATAGCGTCTTATTCATGGATATGAGATAAGTTAATTTTACATTTTATTCTTAATATAGCAATGTGCCTTTGGCACCGCTAATTTCGTTTTTACATCTATGCTATAAACATATATATATCCAATACGATCATTCATTTATATACTCTGCATAGAATTAGCTGCAACCTGCTGTGTTTCGATGTACCTGAAACCGGTGGTAAGGGTTTTAAAACATCTCGTAATTTTGCGTGTAAAACGAAGGTATATTTCCAGCGAAGTATGTACTCTCATCGTCCGTTTAGCAGGTAACAGGGATTTATGACAAGTTCCATTCCGTGCATCGATATGAGAAATCCCTTTACGATATCGCGCTACGAAACACTACAAAACGTCAGTCATGTAGATCATCAATGGGGACATTTTTTCCGCTGTAAATCGAAACAGTGCTCTTTGCCCGTCCCCTTAACTCTCCTGCCTTTACCTCATTTCGTTCATATTAACCGGGGGTGGTGTCTTCAGCCTAATTCCCCCTAAAAAAATATATTGATGGCTGTCGCTCCCGGGGGTGAAGAATAGTCTGCAAAATTCTAAGTATGTCACATGCCATCTTAGTCCATAAGCGTTCATACTTATTTTTCTATATTGTATAAAAGTATAATCGTTTTAGCGTATATAGTTCGTAACGCTCTGTTAGTCATCATCATAATTTTTCGCCATAGTGTCTGCCGAATCTGCCTTGATTCTATCAATCTCCATTTTTCACACTATACCCTCATACGTTGACACAGTGTCTTAGATTGCCTAATTTCTTCTCGTAATCCATTTGGGTGACTTTATCGAGAGACCGTCAGCATCTTCTCGCGACGAGAAGGATGATGTGTGTTAATTAGTTTTCCTCCTGTTCTTTAAATATTGAAATTATAACGCGTTAAACAAGAGCATAACTTCAATTGATCAATTGATCTTTCTTTCCAAGTGATTTTTTTGTGCTTTATCAAAGGATATCGATACTCGTTTCGCGCCATCGAACGAGATAATCGTAAGGACCGTAAAGAAACCCAAAATCCAAACGATACGTATTGTGCGACGTGATATTAAATTAATTATCAACTGAAGATTATAAATTAATTATTGACTAAGATCGTGGTAGGTGTGTAATAATTAATAAATTTTAACAAAGTAATTGGAAAATATCTGTATTCATTTGAGGGCATTTAAAGGAATTCTTATAGAAATACTCTTTTGACAAGATGTTATTTTTACCTCGCGATTTTAAATTATTTCTAAGATTTCTTCTTGGATGCGTGTAATCGACTGAGATTACGACCAAAATACTTGTTTCGATATTAAGCTATAAGAAAGATGAAATTTTATTTTTTCACGGATCTCGGCGTCTTTAAATTATTTTTAAGGCTTCCGTTCGCAGATGTGAGCTCTTCGAATAAATCGAATTGAAATTAATAAGATGATAAGATATTTTTTTGTTTCGATCTTAAGTTCATAAATTCACCGTAATCTTAATCTGATTTTTTATTGACATTTTACGCTCAAGTTTATTTTTATAAAAATTAGGAAATGCTTTATACATTTTGTTTTTTACAAATTATATAAGGAAATTGTACATTAAATAATCATACGGTAAAGAACCATCCATATCTCTCTACTATCGACCTAAGAAACAATATCTATCTAAAAGGTTTGAAGATATTCTCAAGAATATAATTCTTTTTTTTATATCGTCCTTGTGTATAATCTTTATTATTTTATGGTTAATTGTATATTTTCTAATTGTCGCGAATTTGAATAAATTCTAATTTATTTTTATTACAAGTTTAGTATATGATAAGATTTTGTTTTCAATATAATAAAATATAAATGATTATAAGATTCGTTATATCGTTGTTTTCCGCCGCGCAATGCATTTCACTTTATTATTATTGACGTCCCTGATTTATGCAAAATTTAATCTCGTAATTTCGCGGACGGAATGGACAATGTTATAATGTGACAGCAATTAAAATGTGAATCACAATAAGATTAAACGCTTACGAAAGCGATAATACGCTTCGTGTTAAAATGAGAATTTCCTGTACATATGTTTCCGCTGTTTACTTATTTATTCGGTTATATCGTAGGAATGAAGTTATAATATCAGTAAATCATATTAATTCTAGTTATTTATTGCTTAGTAGTAATTTTTTGCTATCCTTGATAATTATACTTTGTGTTCCGTAATAACAATCTCGATGCAATCTCTAAGTGCCCGTAAATGTTATCAAGGCGGTCTCATTGTGTGTATCTATTAAAAGCTTATTAAATCTATAAGATAATCTCTTGTCTTATAGAAGTATGAGATTATCCATAAGATAATCGCGTCAAAAACGTCTACCTTACCAATAACAAAAGTATAATAATAATAATAATGTTAGCAATAATGGCTGTCTAATTTAACATTTCGTGTAACCTAATGGCTGTCTATGTAATTTAACGTGAACTTCTAAAGGTAATTACTTTCCAAAAATCAACACAATCCGCTTCGGAGGCAATATCGCGCGCGACTGATCGAATTTATTAACGCGAACACGCCCGATCGACGCCAATTAATTAAACCGAAGTCTTGCTAATCTGCGCGTTCTGGATCTCGAGGAAAGGAGGAATTACGATCTAATACCGTTACCGACAATAATGACCCGGAAGTGATATTCGCGTGATGCAATTTACATACAAGATATGTATCTCGGATAAGCGACTAATGATGCTTCGTGCAATAATTCTGTCGCCCACAATAAAAAAGAATATCAGCGATGAAATTATTGTGCAGTAATATCGATTGACATTCGCATCGTTTATAACAGCCTTTCTATGCGTAAACGACTGCTCGATATTTACGATTTTTCTTCCGTTCTTTTTTACCGTTTCATAAAATAATTGATTATTATTATCAATATTGTCAATTGCAACGTGTCCCCTTCCTTTCGGGTTGTCGGTGATACCTTAAGTTTACGTGTAAGAAACATTTCGTCATATATATCAGGATCGCGATTTCATTTTAATTCGTCATATGACTTAAAGGTAACACCTACGGTATTATGATATCTGTCTTTTCCAATATTTATCTTTAAAAAATTGTGCCACTGTAAAGGAATGCATTTGAAACGTGAAGGAGACACAAGATAGAAATGAATATGTCTGCGCGTGTCACACACATTTCTATGAAATAATTTCGAGCGTATCGGGTTGAATATATTCAACGATGTTACTTTTCCCATAAATTCTCGTCTTCGCGATATCCCGCAATCTCATAGGCTGTCATTAAAGCTATTTATCACGGAATTGAAACTGCTTCTGGTATTGTCACTCTATTATTGTTAACATCGCGATGCGCTGTTACTATATCGCTGATATTATTGGTATTACTCTCGTTGCTGTGTTACTATTGTGTCACCATTACTATTTATTGCTACCGTTACTATTACTATCACTATTGCTACTATTACTATTATTATCGTTACAGTTATAGTACTGCTAAACTGTTGCCGCTGCTCCTATATTATACCATCATTTTTTATCGTCACTAATTACCGCCGCTATACTTACGTCGTCGCAATCCGCGCGCGTTTTCGTCTCCAACATGCAAACACTATTTTGACGTTTCTACTACTTGGAATGGCGCTATTCGAGCTCTCGTAATTGTTAAGTACAAAAGTCATTCTAGTTTAGGATAAATAAATTAACGAGAGTTTCTTCATTATTCTCACGAGTCGGAACAACGCTTTGTCTACCTCCGAAGCGCTGTAATAAAGCCGCAATACTTCGCTCATTTTCTTACGGGACGGGATCAGCTTTTCTGAAGCAGCGTTTCATGCTTCGCGCGTCGAGTTGCGCTCGACAATTACTATATCTTTATTTTTCGACGTATATCCAATTTTATACCCGACTCGTGAGACAAATTTTAAGTTTATCTATAGAACACAAATCGTATAAGACGTCGGGGAGACGCTGCATTTTAAAGTGAGCAAGCAGAGTATTTATGAATATTAATGCGGAACCGCTGGGATTCAGTAGGCACACCCAATGCAATCACAACCCTCCGCAATCCAAGTATTGATGTGAACACTACATTTTATGATGTAAGTCAGTAAAACGAGTAGATGATAAACCTAAATTCAACAATATTTACGAATTCATTATCCGTGAGAACGTGAGAGCTCATCATCCTCCGTAGAAAATTACCTGGATTGCCAGACGGTCAATTTCGGTTTCGCGACCGAGAATCTCTGCGTTCGCTGCAGCATCGCGCAAGCGACTATATCTCAAAGGACTTTACTTGGACTTTCGCTCGTTCTTCTAGATCATTATCTTTACATTATCTTCTCTCGCGCATTAGTTTCGTTTACCTTGGACAGTCGTAATATCTGCCAAGTATCACCTGTCTAAGAGACGTTGTGTTTTCCGGGCGCGCGTTTTACACGCCAGTTTAGTAAATAAATTCGTAAAATTGGAGAAAGGAGAGGGATAAGAAATCGAAGAGATAGGGCGGCAGCACAAAGCTTTGCATAACACATAATATATAATGCATAAGAAAATTAATCGATCAAAGCCTTCCGTGAAATAAGAGATTCTGATTAGTTGATTTTCTTATGCCTTGTGCGTTATGCAAGAATCTGTGCGATTACATGCCTATATGTCGGAGATCGAGACTGGCCACGCTCATGCCGATTCTGCGATCGCGAACGAAGTCGCGGATAAATACACCTAGTCATCGACTTTCGTGAGCGCCGTTTGTAGCTTTTTGCAAAGTTTTTGTCTAGCGATAGCCTCTCTCTCGTCGTTGGTCTGTACAAATTTCGCCCAGCGATTCTCTCTGTGTTCTTGCGACCTCGAGACGAGAGTTTTGAAAAGAATATAAAGTATCTATCGCGAAGGGAAAAGACGCAATGATGTTGCCAGTCGCACTCCGATACAATCATTTCTGTTTAGAAGGAGAGGGAGAGTCTCTTCTTTCCGATCGTCTTGTTGTTCCTCGCCGTTAATTAACTTCTAACCGATGCAATGCAAAGATTTATCTATATATTGGTGTATCCATATATGTTATTGATGTAAATAGCATTGAGTATCAAATTTCGTAGATCCGTAAACGGAAAAAATTAGAAATACAATTTAACAATAACATGATGAATTTTTTTTAAATAATTGCAAATAGGATCTTATAAGTTAACGTCGGTTAAGGATCAATTGAATATGACGATAAGTTGAATCCGCGAGAGTCTTGACTCCTAGTGATTATTGAAGCTATCTTGGGTCTGTAATCCCACACTTCCTTGTGAATTCGCACGACGGTGACGGGATCGATTAAGCAGCATTATCTACGACTATAATAAATGTGCAATATGTAACAAGCATGAATTTATAGTGGTATTTCTGTATTCTATATCTCTAGGATTTATCTACGATTAGATTTTAGCTTGGTACGTTAATTTATTTGGCAGTATTTTTCAATGGAATCTCTGCCGAAGAAAGAAAACAAATATCCGAATTTTCAAAATTTTAATTTTTGAAAATTGGAAAATTCAAATGTGACCAACAATCTTTTCTTTCTAAAACAAAATTGTGCAGTAGGGGAAAAGAGAATCTGATTATCGAGTGGGTGGAATCGCATGATAGAAATTTTTTTCTCTTGATAGGTATAATTTTAACCTAAGATTATGGATGTACCACTGTACTTATTCATCGCGATATATATACTGTCCAATGCCAGTCGACAGCCGCGGGATTGTAAATCGTATCGCGTTCTTTCGACCTGTGACCTAAAAGGATCTGTCGACTTCTTAACTCGCTCGATATTAATCATTACGCTTCAAGGGATTTAAAGTCCGAGTCCTCTTTCCGAAGAACGAAGGAAAATCGAAAAGCGAATGCGCTAACGATCGAATTAAAATGGCCGATGACTTCGTAAGAATGATCGCGAGCGCGCTTACGAGGGATCAATAAAAGTAACTTTGTCGATATCAATTCGCACATATTTTTCGATCGTATTCTAATCTAGACAGAAGTTCGAAAACGAAATATCGCTCTATCTAGTTGGTTCTTCTTCTAAAGAAAATGAGAGAAAACAAAGAGAAAAAAAAAGACATTCTTTTAAAAAGACGCGATGTACTTTCATATTTTGACGCATTGCGTGAGAAAACGTGAGAAACTGGAAAGTGCTTTGTGATAATACAGTCGATCTTGACTACTACTGATTAAATTCCCGCTAATCTCATTCTTACGAACATTATCGACGCTCGACTCACTGTCAATCTTGACGTGTTAAAATGTAGGGATTATAGTGAGCTTCAAGTGTTCTCGTTCGTTTGGAGCGACATCGATGTGATCGCGAATTATTCAAGTTACGATTTGAGAGACGTTTAATACCCGGTATCGAGTCTGGTTGTTCGATATTTGGGAGGGAACGGTTGCCAAGAATATTTCTCTCTCGTGCAAAATGCGGATTTTGCGCGCGTCAGGCAAAACCATATAACAAAATGTTAAAATGGTATACAAAATGATATAATAATGATATTTGACGGGGCTAGCTCTCTCGAATCTTTCTTTTCTGAATTTTTACGTCCTTCATTTCATCTATACGGATCATCGTTATCGATAGGATGTTCAAATGATTAATAATCTCGAGATATTCTTAAAAGAAGTCTATATACTAGTCAATTTTTTGAATGATTAAATACGTATTCAGTCAAACAGAAATTATCAATAGTTGTAAATTTGTTCATATTTTTTTTATTTTGTACATACAAAATTTTAATATTTGTATTAAACTACTGCTATAATAATGCTTGAATAAAGACTATGAGAAAGATAAAAAAATATTAACTTTATGAAAATATAAATACTGATTAAACTGATAATAATTAAACGAATTATACTAAAACAGCATTACAGATAACAAATATTTTATCAGGATTGATGTATCCGGTTCAGAATAAGAAAAGTTGCGATATCTCATCGTCAGAAACGCGTTTGCACCATTATTGCATCAGAGCGTACAAGTCATATTGCTGAACCTGCCGATGTTATTTACGGATCGGAATTTTATACGGGTCTTCAAAATACTAGACCGTTCTATCCTCGCGTAGATTCCGAGCGTCTGTACATGACATCGTGAACGGAAGAGTTATTACGGCGAAAAATTAGTTCTCTCGCTCGAAGGAATTTCGAGCTGCTTTTGACTCGAATTCACGGCGCGCCTCGCACGTATCCCCGTGAATGACGGTGAAAGCTCTCTTGCTCTCGACGAACACGTCGCCCTGAATTTCCCCGGTCGACTGAGCCCTCTCGAGTGTACAGGGTCAACAAAGGTTAACCGTAGACTAGTCGCGGAAAATAACGCGACTGAGTCAAACGCGCCACAAAAACAGCACGAACAAACAGAGCTGCGATTGCAATTTGAGAAAGGCAAAGATCGAGTTTCATTCGGAACATAAATGTGGCGACGATGAGACTCGCATTTTTTTCTCACGTTAGTACGAAATTTTCTTGCAAGTGGTGCAAATCCGAATGGTCAATGAAACAGCGCGAATTAAATTCCAGACTCTAACAATCGTTAATCGCATCGCGAGGGCTTTATGGTGAACGATAATGAATGGAGAACATTCGACTACGAGGGCACGTAGCACACAGGAAAGTACGAGAAAAAGAAAAAAAACGTAAAAAAAAAGAAAGATAACGAAGAACAAAAAGAAATTTGTGGAGCTTGAGAACGGACGAGCGGACGCATTCAATCCGTGACTTTTTTAATGTGTAAAAGCTATTTAAGTAACGATAAGGCTAACACTTAGGCGCTAAGTTACTAATCTCATAATGGTAAACTAAAATGGCGAGTATTTTTAATAATAACTCTTCTAAACGAGAGACACCTAACGAACATAATCAAACGTCCTTTATGTATAAGTTATGAATACTTTGCCTTAATATTTTTATCCGTGTGAGAAGAATAGAGAGAGAATGAGAGAGAGAGAGAGAGAGAGAGAGAGAGAGAGAGAGAGAGAGAGAGAGAGAG
>NW_017259198.1:679879-681470 GCF_001594045.1 Atta colombica
AAGAGAAAAGTCGAGATATTGCGAAAAGAAAGTCCATTTGCATTTGCTGACCACATTGCATTCACAGAGAAACAAATTCTTAGGGAATAGCAGGAATTAATTGTGGCCCCTTCTCTTTTCAAGTTTTCCTTTCATATCCTTTCCCGTTTACGAAAACTGGAAAAAAAAAGACAAACGCACACATACACATAGAAACATGTATTCGTGCATACGTATTACACGTAATGCAATCGTGAGATTTCGCGCAGCAAACTTGTCCCTCGCGCGATCTTTCAAATAGGATATTAGATCGACGAAGTGGCCTTAAGACCCCGAACATATGATGCCCCTCCCCTCCCTCTCCCCCCGCTGTATGACTCTTCTTCTTCGTGAAATTCCGTTTAGTATTCTTCATCATTGAGCGTATAATAAAATACATCGATGATGTTGATCTCGTTGATGTCGTTTTTTGTCCGTTTTAAGATAGTGCCTCTTGCTTTCTTTACCATCTCGGCTGAAGAACGCGCAGTTCTGCGACATTTTTCAATACTGTCGCGTTTCATATCGTTGAAATACTTTCTTTATCTCTCTCGTGGGATAAGATCGCGAAATAAGTTTGACGCAATCTGGGAGACGATTCTCTTCTTACATAATAGATACAGAAACAGGTTGGCAATTGTGATATCGCTTTGTACGATTAAGTAATTCTTTTTTTTCAACCCTTTGCACTCGAGAAATCAGTCGGGCGTCAAAGCTCTCATGGCTTGTACAACAATTGCGAAAGATTATACAATATGTGATCGAGCGGTCCCGCGCCAAGATGAGAAATACAAAATGCGGACAAGGATTATCAAATGCTCAAAGGATATACGCTTTTTTTCGACTAAATCCGACACTCTCTGTAAACGAATATCCTCTCGCGGCGCAAAGCGGGATATATGATGGGATATAATGATCGCTAGCCGCTACGGGTAGTAACGAATCGATTGACGAGTGAGCTCTTGGGTACTAGACTCGGCTATATATCATCCTCTCACGACTGAAATTTTACTTTCCCAAGTAAAACCGCGTAGTTCAGGTTCGCCGCGCGCGAAGTACATTCAATACGCGATAGCGCACACGTAGATATAGTTCGAGGGGTATACGTCGCAGCGCCTATACATCCGCGCTTGACGACTAAGCTTCCTCACTTAAGGAATAGGGGAACTATCGTAAGTACTATCATAGGTGACAGACCTTCGCGTATTACGTTTTTCTCGCTGTCGTGTAATCGTAGGGTACTGAACGATTACGTTAATCGCGTATATCGTCTTTGGATTAGCGCCTTTCGCCGCGACGCAAAGAACAAGTCTATATATCCAGGTTGAAGGGAAAAGAAAAATGAAGAGGAAGTCTATAAAAAAAAAGAGCGTCGGCGTTTATGAACTGAGTCAGTAGGAGATGACGTAGACGCACTAGTGTTCTTTCCGCTCTGAAACGAATCTGTGAAACGCCAACATCCCTATGCTCTAGACAAGTACTTTTCAAATGTGACAATGTAACCGTATATACTATATATATATATGATTTTATTATTAAGATAAGTAAATGAATTTAAACAAAAATTTATATA
>NW_017259198.1:681542-683336 GCF_001594045.1 Atta colombica
ATAATAATTAAAATAATATTTATTTTATAAATTTTACAAAAACTCATCATTATGTATTCAAAATAAGAACTTATTTATTATTATTATTATTATTTTTTTTTTTTTTATTGCTATAAAGCGAGCATTATTGTGAGTATAACATTATGCCAATTATACACACGAACGTGAGTATTAAATAAAGTTAGTAAAGAAGCACTATATATAAGACATAAACACGTACGCATTAATGAAACGGTCTACACATACATATAATGAAACATACACACGGACATGCATATGTAATACTGTGTTGTGAGCATTACATTACTTTTTCGTTTGTAGTTAATTAGAGTTTTAAGTTCCGTATATATGATTTAAATTAATTCGATGCAGATACTCGTGCAGAAAAATGGATGAATAAATAGAAAAGGGTATTCTGTAACATGTTTTGTGTACGACTGTGGGTGTATGCGTGTTGTGTGTACGTGTGTGTGTGATGTGAGAGAGAGAGAGAGAGAGAGAGAGAGAGAGAGAGAGAGAGAGAGAGAGGGGAGGGAAAAAAGAGAGAGAGAGAGAGAGAGAGAGAGAGAGAGAGAGAGAGTGGACGGAGTGAGAACGAAATAGAGAGACAGAATTAATAAGTTACACGAATATGTGTAAGATAATTGATTGATTGAAAACGGAAAAGGAAAACAAAGAATACTGCGAAAAAACGGACGAGATCATCGTAATTTCTTTTTTAAATTTTTAGAGGCTTGATTCTGTCATGTGTGTCAGTTGCACCAAAACTTACGTTTTTTATATCAATGTACTGATTAATCAAAATAATTATTTATTGATTGCCATTGACTTAATTAAATGTTTAATGAGATCGCTGATTTTAGTAATCGAATTCTCCAATCTGACAATTAATCATGGCAGGATTGTGGGGAAATAATTGGTTATTAATATATGACACTCTTCAAGAGACATTTAATAGTTATGTATTTTAGTCATTAGCGACAGATGAATGTATTATTGTCTTCGGCATAGTTTATTTAAATTTCTTTTAATATATACATATATATTTTATTATATATTATATATTATATAAATATTAAATATATAAATCGAGATATACGTCGATTTTAAACTGTATAACCTATGTTTAATCCATACGTTTTAACCAATTTTACGCGTAATCAATGTTTTCTTTTTATAGATAGATATTTGAGAGATTTTGTGGTTTGTATAATTTATAATTGCGGTGTGTAATGGGTTTTTAATTTGCGACATAAATTTATTTAAATATTGTATTTATATATAAAAATATGTAGAATCGCGAAACTACTGGGCATTCTTCGACATTTTCGCTATCAATTACGATTTCATTTTGTCCTTATCTATTGCCATAGAAGCACATTATTATGTTGATAGAGCGGGGAAGGGAGAGTAAAATTAATGGACAGTGTGCCAATATATACTCGAAGTTAATTATTACGGTTGGTCAACACGGTCGGCAGCGAGTAATTTACGGAAAGATTGAAGACGTGGGACTTTAGAGAGTAAAACGATCGGCATTCAGGCGATCAATTGATCCGTTTAATTTTGTAAAATGCCTCCGCTGTAACCGCCTATATATTCCATGTTTATCCTTTTCTGTTTCTCTTTCTTTCATCTGAGAGAAAAGCACACGAAGCCTCCGTACCTAAGTGTAACCAAGCGTACCTAGTGTTAACGTGTACTAATATATTATAATGGCTATATCATACGATTATCGTCTGCACCAGTTTATCATTGCTCTTATTATTATTATTATTAATTATTATTATTAAT
>NW_017259198.1:684002-684752 GCF_001594045.1 Atta colombica
TATATATTATATATTATATAAATATTAAATATATAAATCGAGATATACGTCGATTTTAAACTGTATAACCTATGTTTAATCCATACGTTTTAACCAATTTTACGCGTAATCAATGTTTTCTTTTTATAGATAGATATTTGAGAGATTTTGTGGTTTGTATAATTTATAATTGCGGTGTGTAATGGGTTTTTAATTTGCGACATAAATTTATTTAAATATTGTATTTATATATAAAAATATGTAGAATCGCGAAACTACTGGGCATTCTTCGACATTTTCGCTATCAATTACGATTTCATTTTGTCCTTATCTATTGCCATAGAAGCACATTATTATGTTGATAGAGCGGGGAAGGGAGAGTAAAATTAATGGACAGTGTGCCAATATATACTCGAAGTTAATTATTACGGTTGGTCAACACGGTCGGCAGCGAGTAATTTACGGAAAGATTGAAGACGTGGGACTTTAGAGAGTAAAACGATCGGCATTCAGGCGATCAATTGATCCGTTTAATTTTGTAAAATGCCTCCGCTGTAACCGCCTATATATTCCATGTTTATCCTTTTCTGTTTCTCTTTCTTTCATCTGAGAGAAAAGCACACGAAGCCTCCGTACCTAAGTGTAACCAAGCGTACCTAGTGTTAACGTGTACTAATATATTATAATGGCTATATCATACGATTATCGTCTGCACCAGTTTATCATTGCTCTTATTATTATTTTTATTAATTATTATTATTAATTATTATT
>NW_017259198.1:684886-689557 GCF_001594045.1 Atta colombica
ACTTGCAGTGGATATTTAATCTTCCTTAACCAATTGAGAAGATTGTGCATACTAACAACGTCGATAAGATGGATCATCTTTCGTGATGTCTCTAGATATATTTCAGAGATAAACATGATAGATTCAATTGCGTGCTTAAATCTGGACGGTACGGTAGATTTTCCGCGTGATCCGAAAAACATATTCGGGTAATCAAACGACAATGAATTAGCAAAGAAAACGGAATCATTGTTTATATTTTTTATATATGTATATATTTTATATTTATTTATTTGACAGCTTAGTTGTTATATTGATTCCAATAGATTTGATTAACCGTGAAACAACGATTGCAAAAGTTTGTATTTTTTGATTATGAATAAAAAATTGAATTTCAGGATAGAATTTAAATAGGAAAAACATTACTCAGGCATCGCCTCTCGTGCTAGAGATACAAAATAAACATCAGGTAAGATTTATACTTTTATAATTTTATAGATATTAATTATCTTTCTTAAAATAATAATTGATGACTAATTCTATATGCTTAATTAATTTTTGAAGTTTGAATGACACAATATTAACCTTTATTAAATATCCGAAATTTTATATACATATATTATTTAAATTATTTAAATTATTTAAAAATGTGATTTTTGCTCCAAAAGGATTAGTACAATTTTTTTTAATTGATTGAAGGATGAAGTTAATTCATGAATTTTGGAACACAAAATTTAATAGATAAAATGATAATTTTTAATGATAGGATTTTAAATAATTTTTATTTTATTGTGAAGATTATGTCTTTATTAGATTACATTTTATATTGTTTTTACATTATAAAAATTGTTTCTCCAACTTTTTCTGTGTTTTTTTAAATCATACTAGATTATTTTCTTAATTATGTTTCGAATATTTCCTTTTAACTAACATCTTATTTAGTTGCTTAAAGACATCGTTCGACATACGGGACTTGAAAAATTAAATCTTTACAAGAAAAGAAATATCTCGAGGGAAATAAGTCTATCATGATATCGTTAAAGATAAAATGACACATATATCTGATCAAAAAATTGCGACTTCGACGATGCGAAATTCTTGATCTAAAATATATCGATTTTGCGCAATTAATTTTATTTAAGAGCAGCATAATGAAATTTAAATGCACATCAGATTAGATCAAAATTTCTTAAGGCATTTACTTATTTTTGGCCAAAGAATCAGAAAGGAATTTACTCGTGATTGTTATCAAATTTATATCCTCAATACATATTAATATTAAATATAAGATAAGAGATTAAGGATAAAATTAAGATAAGATTTGAATTTCTATAACTAGAAACAATTTATATTATATATAATATATATGCACATATATATATATTTAGGCGGGAACATATGAAACATATATATTTGCACGAGTAATGAATCCGAATTTTTGCGGTAATCGAGTTTTTTGCGAATCCATACAAGATGTACCTAGTCTCCTAGTATTTTCTTAGAAAAAAGTCGATGACTGCTTGTAATATTTAATTTTTTTAATACGACAATTAAATTGGTCTGTTATTAATTGTAAGAAGTGGAAAACAGCTTCTGTCTATTTGAAAGATTAATTCGGGAAACTTAATTTTCGATGGCAGATAACATCTTACCCAGTGAAACGTTATCAGGCTAGTTGTATAAATCTGACCTTTAATATTTATGACAAAGAGAAAATTTAGATTCTGCTTCATCTTGATTTGAATGACATTTGATTGACATTGAGATTCGCGTCGTGCATATCCAGCTCGAGACTGATTAGGTGATTTCACGACGCGAAACGGATCCTTGTCTGTGATTTCTTTCGTATTATATAGGTGTGTTAATGAATGAAGCGCGGAATGTTGCATACGCAGCACGTTGTGTGCTGACGCGTGTCCATGTCACAGTATCCTCCCAGGGGAGTTGTAGAAACGAAAATATGAAAGTGCGATGACCGTTGCGAAATTCCGAGGCGGGATGAGGCGATCTGCGATTCGACATATACCAAATAGGCGCATATATCGTACGCACATATACCGATACATGTACAAATGTAAGCATTGTATGATCTTAAGTGTCTCTATATTAAATGTTTTCGCTGTGTAATTCTTAGAGCATTAAGAATAATCGATATAATTGAGCAGCAGTAATCTCCTACCTCGATAACGTATTGAAGGATGGTACGAGATACTGGAAAAGTGTTGTACATAAGATAATGCATTATCGCATTGAAATAACGTAACAATAGGCGGTGCGTGTTAAAAAGGGTTAATTAATTAGGAGTTTATTGAATAAAAGGGGCAATACATTGATTTAGCGACGATAAAATTAATAATTATAAAGTTAATAAAATATATTAACTATGTATTAAGGGACTATAAAAAATTGGTTCGTTAGGAAATTGATTTTATTATTGAGAAATCATTACGTTGTCCCTTTTATTCTTAAGAAATATAGCCTTTTGGTATGAAGCAAATCGAGAGGAAAAGGTAGAAGCATGTGGGGATGAATCGTGTTCTTCGTAGCATGTATGTGATTAACTTGTGCCACTTGTACCATAAAAGGAGACCTTATCGAAATACCGATGTCACAATGACGTTTGTGAAAATTCCACAATTAGATTAGAAACGAATGAGCAGAATTAAAAAAAGAAAAAAAAGAAAACAAGAGATATCGCTGAATATCAGGGTGAGAAATCTTTTGAATGAAGAAAATAGCATCTTAAAGTCTAAATATATGTCTTATACTGACATATATTTATAACAGGAATTATTAGCAGCTTTTGATTTATTAGCAGCTCATTAATTATTTATTGATAAAATACCAGTATTAGCTTATATTTTGCTTGATTAGTAATAATTTTACTCATTATTAATGGATTTAATTAGAATTTGGATTGTGTTTTCACGACCTTATAACGATCTTGAAATGTTTATCAATTACCTAATAATTGTCAAATTGAATCAGTTGTTATTTAATTTATTAGCCATCCGACAAAACAATTGGCATTATTTTGCCAGAAAATTTTAAAAAATTTCAAAGTAATAAGAAAGAGTTCTTTATTATTTTTTATTTATTAAATACAGTAAGAGAAATGCAGTATTTTACGTGGAAATTAATTTAATTTAATTTTAAAAAATTTGGAAAGAAAAAAATTAGAGTGGATGGGAGGGAGGGATAAATCTGTTGATTTATCAGAAACGATCTGTTCCGTCACTAACACCGAATGCGAAGTCCTTTAATTTTCTAAACGACAATATCTACAATTAACACACAAAACACATACACACATACACACACACACACACACACACACACGCACACACACACACACACACACACACACACACACACACACACGCTTGCTGCCCAAGAAGCAGAAAAAAGGGCCGTGCGAAATTTTTACGGGATAGTGAAACGGGACAACGATATTGCGCAACGTGGCTGTTTATCTTCTTCTGGAAATCGAAAGTAGCGAAAGTGATGTTGCAAGAAACAAGAGCGTCAGATGCTGCACACGATCTTCCCTCCTAATCGGCATTAGTTGTCGCTCGCCATTCGCCATTCGCTATTTACTATTTTTTACTTCAGTCGAAATTGCACCGGACAGAAGGTATACTTCATATTAAATTATGAAATTGGATTTAATTTTTTTTTTATTCGGTTTATTCGGTTCGAAACTGCGCAATGAAACTAAAAAAACCACGTGATTTTTTTTATTCGTAACAGCGTGATATTAAAATAAGTGTCATCGAGTTGCCAAGTTGAAGTTGAAACGTACCGAGTAACATCGATCTTGTCTTGTTAATACTTTAAAATTATACGTGAGTTAAATTTGTATCGATAGGGAAGACGAGAACGAGTTCTCAGTTTAAATTCAAAACGTAGGCAACCGTTTTGTGTTCGTGAGTGTTTTTTACTAGATCGTACAATGTAAGAACAGTGTTCGCTTGACGGGATAATACGGCAGATTGTCGCTTTAGAGCGGATTTAATCTGGGGTTGCGACGTGATTAACGACACGCGAAGGCTTTTGCATTTTTGATTACGCGAGAGAATGTATCTCCGAGATATTTCTTAGACCTCTTGGAAGATTAATCGTATTAGGGAACAATTTTTGGAGGTGGAACGTCGCGTCGGATTGTTTTTTCATAGCGATTTTGTGATTAATCGTTATCTCTCTCGTGCAGAAATTACAAAACATGCATTTCGCAAAGAAACAATGATGTTCTCGCGCGAGCTTATTACGCGCATAGGAGAGGATTTGGACGTAATATTAATCTAACTTTTAAGTCTACGCTCTCGCGCATAGGATAAAGCTAGTGAGAAGAAACGAGGATGCTTAATCATTGACTGGTAAAGCAAAGAAAAAGTCACGCGGATCTGGTATGGTGCATTGCTCTATGCTATATCTTCCCTATATTAAAAAAAATGCGAGCAAAAGATTAGGCATGTATTTTTTAAAAATCTCCTTAACCAGAGAAATAAGAAAACAGATAAAAAAGAAATAGAGACGTTCCTGCAGTTAGTTAAGGGCACGATGAATTTTGTAATCAAATTGCAGATCGATGACGTACACAACTCTACCAACTTGGTTATTCAATAGGAAAACGTATTAACTCAGTCACATTTTGGATATTTATTTATCTCGGTAAATATAAATTTATATATA
>NW_017259198.1:689657-693915 GCF_001594045.1 Atta colombica
TCTTCGATGCCCATTGTAATTATAGGACGAAGATACATAAATTGATGAATTATTACGTGTTGGATGTTATTATTATTATTGGCTGAATGTACATTTCTAAAAGGATTTTCTTCCGCTGGCTGACGCGTGCGTGGCCTACAGCAACACAAAAAGACACAAGACTTACGAAACAATTTCATAAAGAGTACACGCAAAGTAAATATAAGTAAAATGTTACGCATATATCTTTCTTAGCGGGCGATTTGTGCTTATGGTGATTGAAAATATTTCACACCAACCCTCTTTTCACTGCGACACATTCGGAGATACAACTGAGAGATAAACGAGAGCTTTCAGACGATGAAGCGCCCACGAGGAAGTCGACGCGCGATGAAAGTGGCTCGCTTGAAAAGCCAGACATTCATTATCAGCTTGAAAATAAATGAACGTGGATTTTTAGGGGAATCATTGTGTTTTTCGATAAAACGGTCATGCAGATTAAAAAGAGGAGGGAAATGGAAAGAGAAAAAAAATGGATGCGCGGCGGCCGGTCAACATGGAGAGATAGAGACACCGCGCGGCACGTGCCAATAATAAGAAACGACACAAAGAAAAATATACGCGTACGTGAGAAACTTAGGGTATATACGAATAAGTGTTCCTTCGACTCAGCGTGTCCAATCCGGGAAGAAAAAGAGAGAAAATGGAAAAAAAAAGTATCGTCGCGAGAGATGAAGTAATTAAGGATTAATCGTAACGCGACGCGTTTTCACGTACGGAACGGATACGTGGAATCGCATGAAAAAAAGTTCGGTGATAGTCGTGTGCTTATCGTATTAAGCTACCGATATTTAATTCGTTAAATATGCGCAAACACTATTATCGTATAAGCTATTTATTGGATAACGTTAAGTAAATCAAGATAAGCGTATTCTAAATAAGCGATTATCGTCCGTCGTGTATCGACGGATGACGACTTAACGGGAAGACAAGAGGAACGCCCGTTGCAAGGGCATTATCGCCAAGGGAGGAAACGAAAGTGAAAGGGTCAGTCATTTTCGTGTGAGCCTCTCCGTGATTAGATTTGATGCGTACCGGTGGGCAAGTCCGACCGCTAACAGGCTGTTCCGGAATTCGCCGTTCAGGATCGAGGAAGATGCGATTTCTCGCGAGCGTCGACGGTGATCGTAATTCCTGATCGCGAAAATGCGTTTGCAGAGAAGATCTGGATCTGACGAAACGCTTGAGTTTCAGTTTCGCGACCGTCGAGAGCTTCGCGAAATAACTTCGTACAAAAGTACTTTTTATTCGAGTTTAATTATACGTACTCCCTTTAAAATCTTTTCTTATTTTTCCTTGATAGTGGCCTCTAAAGGCCTCCTTGCGCTTCTGCACGTTTGTTATTTAATGAATTATATAACGTGCATTTAAGTAATTGGAGCTATGTGATTCTCATTTGATATTATTTGAAATATAATAATCAAATCAAACGGACCGCGTAATTTTTTCTAGAGAATTATTTCGTTTCATCGATTCTCTTTACATAGAATAATCCACGAGCCGAAGTTAAAATCATTTCGTCAATTGATGTTCGCTCAGCTCGAAAAGAGGGTAAAGAATGCTATTATGCCAACACGATCCTTTCGGAAATAAATAGTGTAAGATTCATTGGCTTTACGAAAGCTACCTTCGGTTAAAGAGATCGATCTGTTCATAATTAATTAACTATCTCATTTATATATATATAAGAAAATAAGTACCTGTAAAAAGTAAGAAGTAAATCGGTCGTAGAGTTCATTTTATTATACTTATTAGTAATAAATCATATAAGCTGATATTAAACAAATATTTACATTAGAGAGTAATCGACGTTATAAAGTATCTCTATGTAAAAGCACAAACATACATCATCGAATGATAAGAGGAAGATTATGAGCAGATCGAGAATTATCATTCTTTCAGAACTGCATTGGGTCTCTCATTTGGATGCAGCCGAATTACAAGTGCAATCGTTACCTCGACGCATTTACAAAAAAAGAAAAGAAAGAACTGATAAGCAAAGCAACTATCAAAAAAAAAACAACAAAAGATTAATTAATAATTAATTAATAATTAAAAGCATTAACAGATTGTAAAACATTGTCGTTTTTTATTAGTCACCGACCGTCGCTGTATTTCGATCGATTGTAACACTATGGTCGCGACGATGTAGATTTCCGCAGCGATTACAAACAGGGTGTTAAAGAAAATTCCAAGTTCGATCGGCGGTAAGGGAGAGTAATTTGCGACGCGACAGGGCGGATCGCGACGTGGATTTACTCCGTGAAAGCTCGCGTGACAAATGTTATTTTCCATTTTCGACTTTGCATTTCGCGTTACGCGAGAAAGCGCAGCCGAGTGTATCGTGGACATTTGCACGGAGATATTATTTTTAAAGTGGTACAATTCTCTTCGTTTCGGACGATGAGATGTTTAGCCGAAGAAGCGGCAAAAGTTTCGTAGGTAAGGAGCTTCCAAATCAAAGTTCTTATTAAAGAGGCCTAAGTCTATATTTCTTCTCGTACTTTTGAATTTTTATTGTTTCCTCGAAGTTTTTGATCGAATATTATCATTCCAAAACGGAGGCTGTGCCGCTGTCGAAATAACGCTTTCACGTAGACATTTTGTCTCTTATTATGCTCTTCGTATACGAAGATGCAGGATGTGCCATTTTTATTTTTTCGACATATTTCAATTATCATTCAGCCGTGTGTCTTATATCCGCCGAGTTTTCCCCATGACATATCAATGAAAGTTTTCGGTCGACGGCTATAACGCTCGACGAGCAAGCGGCGGTCGTGTGAGTCGTGTAAAAAAGAAAAAAAAAGAAATAAAAAAACGAAAGCGACCGCGAGTCGCAATGACGAATTTTAGTATCGAATAAAAATAGAGGTGGAAGGAATGACGAGGTTCGATCTTCTCGTATGTTCCGCTTGTATTGTCAAGTATAATAAAAAAAAAACCTATAACGCGCCTACTTTTTCCAAGTGTTTCTTCGGGTTCAGTAAAGTAGAACTCGCAACGAAAGTTACGTCTTCGTCCTGAAAGTCTCGCTGCCCGCGATTCTTATTTTAATCTCTTTTCTCCTTTTCTATTGTTCACACATACACACATCACGATGGAATAATACCCACATAAAATCCTACTCCGTGCGCATCGTAACTGTACGCATCGTACTGAACAGTGTACGAGCTATAGACTTAATCCTTGCACTTGGACATCGGTGTTAAGTGAATAATATTTTAATATTGTTGTAATCTAGTTACTACACTCGAGAAACTCAACAAGTATGTTATAAATGCATACTGACTTGTGAAATCTCAACGAGTGCTCTCGTATGATTCGATAAGATTGTAAAAGATTGTAGCGCAATTCTGAATTCCAGAACTGGATATATTATCAGATGCACTTAATTCATATATATGTTCTAAATAAGATTATATTTTATTTTCCTTTTTTCTTCTATTCTAAATAAAACTATTTTTTATTTTCTTTTTATTTTTTTCACTTTTTTTAAAAATTAAAGTGTGAATGTTGACGAAGCTTAGTCTCGAAATATTTTCTAATAACTTCCTGATATTTAAAATATGACTTTCGGAAAACATTGTAGCGATGTTTATTTAAAATATATTTTTATAATATTTTAACTAGTTCTGGAATCGAGAATGATATCCGACAAAGAATTCGAGAATCTCGCATCTTCTCGATCCTTTGTTCATGCGTACCTACTACCCGAAGTTGTTCTGACGACGGGAAAATACGGACAATTCTAAAAGGAAAGAAATTAAGAGAAAAAAATTCTGCGAAAAAATGAGAAAGAGAGAAAAAGAGCACTCAAAGGATTTTAATATCCATTCGTAAGTAGTTAATAAAGCGTCGGGGCGAAGAGTATTTTTTCTAGGAATGTTAGTGGACCAGGCAGAGCAGGAACATTAATATCGTAAAACCGCGGCGAATTTCATAATTTATAAATTGCAGGAAAATCCAAAAAAAAAAGAATGCAAAACCGAGTTGTAAGTGATGAAGAAAAATTACGTGTATGGAAAAAAAACGTCGGCCATGGGGAGAGCAGTGGAACTTGTGAGGCAGTCAAATGAAACTTGAATGATAGTATAAATGCGTAGGTAGTAAAAACTTTTTTTAGACGTCCTGGAGAGAAGAAGAAAAAGTGGGTGAAAATGAGAGAGAGAGAGAGAGAGAGAGAGAGAGAGAGAGAGAGAGAGAGAGAGAGAGAGAGAGA
>NW_017259198.1:694015-694312 GCF_001594045.1 Atta colombica
CGCGTATGTGCTAAATGAAAAAAGGGAGAGAAATAGAATGAAGAAGAGAAAGAAAAGAGTGAAAAAGAGTATATGTAAGAATAAAAGTAAAACGCTAAAAAAAGAAAGATGTAGGCAGTATGTGAAATGAGGGAGAGAATGAAAAGAATGAGAGAGAATGAAGAGAAGTTGAGAAAGAGAGGCATTAACAGAGATAGAAAAACAATATGAAAACGATAATATTATAAGCAACAAGAAGTGCTTTTATGAAATACAATATTATTTATACCATCCTGATAACGTATATATATATATATA
>NW_017259198.1:694412-695347 GCF_001594045.1 Atta colombica
AATGTGTATTATGTAACAACAAGGTATAGATAAGTATATTAATTATATTACAAATACACATATAAGTATACATATAAATATACACATATATATTAAAAACTATGACCTATTATGACTATGATAATATTATTAATATTGTAATAATTCGTAGTATTATATTGTGACTAGTAAGCATTAAGTAATAAAGGTTGTCCTGTATGTGAATATGAGTATATTATCAAACATGTATTGACTTAGAAACATTGACTTTTCGTACTAAATTTCCTTTCCAGTTTTCACTTCCTTATTATTTTTATATTTTAAAATTTTTGTTTAATTTACATTACACATGCCTTTTATTTTTACTAGCTGACTTTACGAGGAATCTATTATAAAACAAATATGAGAGAGAGAGAGAAAGAAGTTGTGAAGGTAAGTGCGATGTTAAAAATTCGATATAATTAATAATTTATATTAAAAATTAATTTTTACTTAACTAGTCACAGCCTGTATAGTTCGATTTGACTTTACTGATAATTAAACATATAAATTATTTAGTTATACATGATTGTTGATTGCTATAAAAGCAGATGTGTCATGATGTTAATTATCATTTTAGCATTTCGCATTAAGCGGCGTTTCTAATAAAATTCTAAAACGTAAAGTTTTAAACATTAAGCTGATTAAACCGTAAGAACCTTGCAAAAAATTTTTATGCATGCTTATATGTAAATATGTATAAACATACATAAACATGTATAAATATTCATAAATATATACCTGATTATATGTGAAAGATGTCTTTATATTTTCCTTTTTTTTGTAAAATTATTTTTTAGTGTAATAAAAATAATAATAATAACGAAAAAACATCACAAAAATAATTAAAAGGATAATTTTCACATTGTGTTAAAAAAAAGTTTTTTTGGAGAAATATTAAAATATAATATATATTA
>NW_017259198.1:695447-696815 GCF_001594045.1 Atta colombica
TATATAAAATTATACATAATTATGTATGAGCATTTTTTTGTTACCAAACTTAATTTTTTGAACATATATAATACAAAAATTATCCTTCTAAGGATAAATTATTCTTCTTAGGACTATAATAGACTAAGTACAACAATATGCTATAATTAGAATCTTTGCAGATTTTTGCGATATAATTCATAATTAATAATTTATAATTAAAACTACAATTATTAAGCAAACGATGCTATTTTTCTTCCTGGATTATTTTTCTACGTTTGTAGAAATTGATTTTTTTTCATAATATTCTAATAATTTGTAGCATCCTAATAAACGAGAAACAAATGTACACTTCTATTTGTTTTCACAAGTGTGTGGCATTAATGAAATATAGCTGATATGATTATTGATATATTGATACTGAGAATATTCATATTAAAATACTAACTTATAAAAATTACCTAAACATATAATATTAAGGATATTGCATTAAAATAAGTTTAGTAATAATTTTTGAATTTGTTTTATCAGAAAGGTTAATATTTATAATGTCTAAATAATTAACACTGCATATCTTTCAGCTAAATTATATAAATTAGCGAAGATTATTTTTTTAAGTTTATTAATAAAAAAAATTGTTGTAATATCTCTGATATAAGCTCGGTTTACTTTGGCGCAGACATATGCATGACATTTTTTTTCCTTGTACATTTTTAATTTTGATTTATCCTGTTATCAATTAATTTTGGAGATAACATCTTTTAGCGAAAACAAAGAATGACGCTACATACATAAGGCAATAAATTGAACATAAGGCAATAAATTAAGTTCGTTCGTACTGAAGTAAGTTGCACAATCGTGCGTAAGCAACGTATGCAATGTTACGTCATTTAACGTTCCAAGAAATATGACACGAGGTGTCTCGTACTTCGGGGCAATTCGTATCTCTGTGATGACCGATGTCGCGCGAGCACAAGTTGGTGAGCCGTATATAATAACGAAGGGTCTTTATTATTGTGATCAGTGAAGTGATACACTTCAAGTGATGATGGAGAATAGAACGTTCACCATTGTCCGGTCTCTTGAAGGTATGTGAAATTTTCGAATAAAATTTTCGTAGCATTAAAGTTTTTTGCAGTTTTATTATTAAAAAAAAATAATAAAATTAATTTTTTTAATTAATGTAACTTATTCTTTCACCTTGCTTTAATTTCAAATAAATAATTTTCGCTACCGTATATATTATCCATTTCTTTTTGAAATTGATTTGTTTTTGATTAAAACAAATCAATTTCAAAAAGTTTTTGATTAATACAAAGTTAGCTCTGAAATAAGAAATTTATTTTATAATTTTATTCTTTACTATTTAATTTTATTTAATAATAATTA
>NW_017259198.1:697044-697535 GCF_001594045.1 Atta colombica
GTAAACTAATAACATATTAATCTTCTAATTAATATTAAAAAAAACGTTATAAATTGTATTACTTTTTCTCAGTCTCATGAATAGATTATTTTTGCATTGAATATTAATTATTAACAATAAAATTTAACTTTTCACTAAAAAGCTAAAAGCATTGATGAAAAATTTATTCCAACGACGTTTGCAAAAATCTTTATAGCTCAGCGATATTTGAATATATTACAGGTGATTACTGTTACTACGCTATTTCAACAGGGGCATTTTATTGATTAAATAACAATATTAAAAAAACCATAAAATAGATATATCAAATCAAATATACTTAAAGATTTATCAAATTTTAAAATGTCAAAAAAAATTATTGATTATATATGTATTTAATCTTAAGTTTAATATCATGGTCTTATCAAAATTATCCCTTTGATAAACATAATCGAAATAGTATTTCTGTTTAATGTTTATTTCTATATATATATATGATATTAACTATATAT
>NW_017259198.1:697667-697977 GCF_001594045.1 Atta colombica
AAAACTAGTCACATTATATATATTATTTATTATGATAAACTAATCACATTATATATATTATTTAGAAAGTGTAATTTAGCTTAGCTCGTGATCTTTGAGATCTGATAATCATTAGATTTAAAATTATTCTACATCTGCAGCGAAAATCAATATTTGCATCTCTGCTTCTCGCAAATCATTACATCGAGAATCCTTGAGTGTATGATCAATTATATTAAATATTTTGATAGTTAAAAGCTTAATTAAATTATCGTTGGAAAAAATATTATTTATATGGAATTAATTGAAAAATTATAATATATAGTGAAAT
>NW_017259198.1:698128-707170 GCF_001594045.1 Atta colombica
ATATATATATATATACTAATCTTTGAACATAAAAATTTTAGAAATGTTTGTAATATTATCTGCAAGTTTCTAGGTCGAGTATTTTTTCACAGACAATATTATTTTGACATACTTAATTTTCAGACACGATAAAACAGTATCAAGTTCATCTGAGAAAGTATGAAAACGATGATAAGTTGGTGATTCTGCAGGCCGTGGACAAACCAGGATCAAACCCTGGTGACAATTATACGTCAATGTTGATCAGAACGAAGCTTATTGGTACTCGCGGAGATGGAAGTCGTTAGTTATTTTTATTTTTAATTTTATGTTATTATTAAGAAGAAACAAAAATTATCGGTAGACTCAATGTTTCATCCAATAGAATGAAATAATTTTCCGTTATATAACATTTAACTCAAGACTCTATTGTTAAATAGAGTCTTGATAAAGAAGAAAGGAGATGAAACAATCCTGTGTATTTGTTTATCAGTTTATTTGTTTAATTTAAAGTAACGTGTAATATTTAGAGAGAAGAGCACATCTTTTATTTTTTTCTTTTTTTGTTAAAGAGTTATTTTACAGATAAATTTTAATGACTTAGTTTGTATTTAAAAAATACTAGATAAAAATGAATTTTATTAATTCATTTTAATTGTATGTTATTATATTGTTATTATAACTTGGCTTATTAATAATTTATTAGAATTTTGCAAAATTAATAAATTTTGTAAAATTCTAATAAATTATGATTCATAATATATTGTTTGAGTTGAAAATGTATTTATTTAGTACATAAAATAAACCTTTGTAACGGATATAATTAATTATAAATAAATAGTGCAGCGAAAAATGTGTAACTATTGAAAGAACTTTATTAAAATTGATCTTTGATCCTATTACTGTCAACTGATTTAATTCATACTTTACATTATATATGGATCTTTGAGTATTTACTTAATGCAGAAAATAGAAAATTTGAAAAAGTTAAAGAAAAGATTTTTCTGCAAAATTTTGTAGACAGTCGGACAAACAGACAGACGGACGATTGGATCAACACTGTGAAATTATAAAATAGTTTGTTACGTTGCACCATTTAAATAAAAAAAAGTATAAATGTAGCATGCATACATATATACGTTTCTTCTCTTTCCATGTTTATGTGTAGCATATGCCAAGACATTTATGACGAAGATGATTATTGGAGATAAAAAAATCTCCACCTTACTGGACCTTTATGATTTATTTCGTATTGAGGTAAATGCATATACAAAAATATTGCCCATACTTGGGCCTTTTGGTCCGCCATGTGTATATGCTGAGCAGGATATTATAATAATGGAAGATTTGGCAGAAAAAGGATATGTCACCTGCGAAAGGCGCAACTTTCTGGGCTTAGATCATTCTGTTTTCGTCTTAAAGGTACGTTAACAATTGGATTCCAGAATATATACTACTTATCTTATCTCAGTATAGAAATAGTATAGAAAATAGTAAAATGCAATAGATTAGAAACATAATTATCTAAAGTGTTCTAAATTTTTTGATACACCGCTTGTAGGAAACTAAACTGATCGTGAGTCGAAAAATCTACCCTTTTACAATTTTTGCAATAGTCAATGAGATATTAATTTTTAAAGATTGCCGAATAAGCCGATAAAATCGACGTATAAATCATTTTAAGATATTTTTTAGAGTTTTTTATGAAATATATTTTAAAGATATTTTTTTTAAAGATTCTTAAAGATATCTAATTTAAAATTGTTCTGCTTATTAGGTAACTAAAAAAAAATGCGAAAATTGCAAAATGGTAGAAGACTTTCAACTCAGTTTAGTCTACTTTACTTGCCCATAAGCGGCGTATCAAAAAGTAAGACACGCTGTTTAACATCAAATTATTTGTTTTTTTTTTCTTTAGGATGTAATTAGATTTGTAAAGTATATTGAGATAATCAATACTTAGATAATTTATTATCAGGAGATAATGAGAAATTTTTCCTCAAGAGAAATAAATAAAGATATTACTTTAACTGACTGTTTAGACAGTTAGTAAACTTTAAAGGTTATAAAGTTTTGTTGTAGATGACGTGAGACAAGTAAAAGTGTTGTTAGACACAGTATTGTTACAGTTAGATACAGTAATAATAATAATAAGTATAATAATAGTAGCAGCAGCATATTATAGTCAGACCTTAGCTTCGTTTATCTTATCGCGATAGTCGTTGATAATTATTAATCATTATGATTAGAATGATATTATCTGTAAATCCAGAAATGAATTTCAAATATGATTAATTATTGATTAATGTCACAGATGAACATGATTAATGATACGATATTTATATATGACATGTACATATTTGTCAGATTTTTATGCATGAAAATAATATCAAACAAGAATTTCAAAAGCTGTCCGTATTCACACAATTACAATTAATAACACTGATACTGATACATCTCGAATTTTTTAAATTAACTATAAGTTGAATGTTTTTAAGAAAAAAATTTTAGATAACACTTTCTTTTCTCATATCTTAATTTTTATTTGCGTGTTGGGAAGATAAGTCTCATCGGAGATAAATCTTAAAATTTAGAAATTAATAGCGAAATAATATTTTATTAATATTATCTGTATTTTATTATTTGTTTATAAGACTGTTGCTAAAAGATATTTAATTTTTCATCAAAAATTGTCTTTATTTTTTGAAAAATTTATCAACATATAATATGTAATTCTTTTGACTTATATCAGTTTTTAGAAATATTTTTATATTTATTTTATATCCAAATAATAAATGTTCTTGCTTGTCTAAATTTCATCCAAATATTTCATTTAAATTGATAGCACATATTTTTTATATTCTCGCAGAGACTTGCCAAGTTACACGCGTCGGGTCTATCTATAAAAATCAATAATCCGCGGCAGTTTGACAAGTTGAATGTGCATCTGGAAGAATTAATATACAAGGACAATTCCGATACATCGGTAATAAGGTTGTGTACCGAAATGTGTGTGAGATCGATAGTACAATATTTAGATATGATAAAGCCACGAACGCAAGAATTGCAGACTGTTAGAGATTATTTTGCCAGCCTCGATAAAACTTATGACATGTTGCGTCAACTGTTTATGTCGCCGAAGCAAAAATACGATACGATCTGCCACGGTGATCTGTGGATCAATAATTTGCTCTTTCTGCATGACAATGACGGCAAAATAATTGATCTAAAAATGATAGATTATCAAATAATCAGGTATACCTCGTTAAGCACGGACATCCTTTACTTTATATATAGCAGCGTGCAATCGTCGCTAATTGAAAAGAGTTTCGAGAGTCTCATTAAGATCTATCATAATGAGTTCATCAATGAACTCTGTCGATTGCATGTAGATGAGAAGATTCTAGCGGAGCTCGGAATCGAGTGGCTGCAGAAGGAGTTGCAAACTTACGCGCTATTTGGATTGCTCGTTGGATGCTTTTTGGCAAATCCGATTTTAGCGGAGGAAAAGGACATTCAGCAATTTGAAATGATTGATTTCGGCCCGTTGAATCCTATGTATCAAGGCGATATCAATTCAGAGATGAATCAGAAGAAAATCGATCGCATCAAATGTATCGCATTTCATTATCACAGAAGATTTAATTTAGGTATTATTAATGATGATATCGAACCAATTCCTGTTACGAGATAGTATTAAGATTGCTTAATATATATAAACATTTATTATTATCATTTAATGAACAACTTTGTAAACTTGTGTTTAAGAGATGTAAAAAAAGCAATTGTACTTTAAGCCTGTTTCATATAAATAATGTAGCGTGTACGTACATTGTATGTCGTATTTATATTGTATCCGAAAATTATTGAAAAATGCAGCTAAACACTTGGCGCTGCTAGATATCGAATTATAATTATATAGTAATAAAAACATAAATGTAACATTTAAACTGAATAAGAAAAATAAGAAACATTATGAGAATAAAACATCTAGCGTGGTATACGAGCGAGACATACAATCGTGCGGAGTTAGAATTAAAGTTTTGATTGTTTGTATTATGAAAATTGTGAAAGCGATTAGATTAAGTCTAAGATAATAAATAAATTTAGATTGATAAGGTTATGTGTTATGAATAAAAATTAAATAGTAAACTTTATTTATTTTCAGTGTAACATTTAAATTAAATTTATTATTATACTGAAATTGTTGGTAAATTATTTTTATTATTATTTCTTATTAATTACTTTTATCAATTATGTAGTTAAAATTTTTAAACTTTTCTTTATTTTTTTCATTCGATCTATCAGCGTCAAGTGTTTTTTTTATATAAAACAATGTTCTATTTAAATATGGAAATAGGAAGATTTTACATTCAATAGGAATACAAAAATATATAATTAGGTTACATTGTACAAAAATTAAAGATTATACTAATCAGATTATATTCTTTATTTAATTTGATGTGGGATTAACTTGATGCAATTATTGATGTCAAATTTTTTACACGAATAACGCATACTATTTAGAATGAAAAAATGGAATTACTTTGACGCTAATTGTTGATATCAAATCTTTTATATGATATAAATGATTGAGTAAGTAAATTTTCTGTCCCTAACTTTTTGACACACGTTTGT
Source organism: Atta colombica (assembly GCF_001594045.1). Classification (NCBI taxonomy): domain Eukaryota; kingdom Metazoa; phylum Arthropoda; class Insecta; order Hymenoptera; family Formicidae; genus Atta; species Atta colombica. Next base: position 702,746 of record NW_017259198.1, read on the forward strand.
GAGCAAATAGAGCGGATTAAACTGAGTCAAAAAATCTTTTATCATTATAGTAATTTTTTTAAATTAATGGGTAGACTGTTAAAAATTGATGATAAAGCAATTTTAAGATATTTTTAAGAAACATCTTTAAGATATTTCATAAAGAACTCTGAAAGATATTTTAAAGTTGTAAAGATAATCTTATACATTGATTTTACTCGCTTATCTTTAGAAATTAATATCTCGTGAACTATTGCGAAAGTTGCAAAATGATAGAAGACTTTTCGACTCAGACTTTACTCCGATCTATCTGTTCACAAGCGATGTGTCAAAAAGTTTGGGATATTTTGTATATTATACAACAAATGAAGATTATTTTAGAAATCATAGAAATTTAATGCGTTGGTAGGACATAAAGGTAAATGGTATAATTTACATTGACTCTAAGTTGCGTAAATTGTTTCCTAACAAAACCGTTGAGTAACGATGTTCTAAACGGTGATTTGTGCAAACGGCGTTTTTCTCACAACACAATTTCGTCGAACTCGTGCCGAAATCTATTCGCGACGTCCGTCTGTTTCATCGCTGCGGTATTATTCCATTATTTCAAAGCGATATTCTACTGTGATTATTGTTACCGACGAGACCGCATTACGGACATTTCAGAATGAAGTAATCCCTGATGTTTATTAGCCTCATTATTTTATATTACGCGAATGAAGCGTAAGTTAATAATACTCATTTCTTCGAATATTACTAACTCAATTCACTTGAAAGGTCATAAAAATAGTATCGTGGCCAAGCGATATCTGGCATTTTTATCAAAATGATTTTTATTTACGTAAATTACATTAGTATATAGAAATATCAACCAATAATGATATCAGCTTTAATCACATTTGCATGATTAATAGGCATATCCATAAGTTTAATCAATGCTTTTAGAATCAATTGAAAAGAGGAACGGAAGGAGGTATAGAAATATATAATTTCAATCAAATTTCGTGTGCAACTACATGTTGCACATAACAGAAAAGTGAAAGATCAATGGAGAAAGCCGCAGTAATATCGAAGGTTAAATCATTCGACATCGCGCTGCATCTACGATTTCGTATAATGGTGGAATTAATCACGGAACGATGCAGAGTTATGTCGTTTGACTAGGACGGATGCGTACGATAAGTTAAGGTGTCAGTTTCGCAGCTTGTGCAGCGAGCCAATGTCCCAGGGCGTGGGAGCGCGTGTCGCTTAATTACCACACACCTCTCATCTTATCCCACCGTACGTCGGCAGTGTGTTGCATTGTTCCGCGCACAAGCACGCGGAAACACGCGTGTAACACTGAGAGGCATATTAAAATGCCGGAAGGACGCGTTCTCTCGCGCCTCTCGACGTTACGTGGCTCCTGCCTTGTCTATTGTTCGACGACGCCGCGTCGGTGTCCTGGGCCGCCGCAGTAGAAAGACATTGATAAGAATCCACGATCTCGCTGGCGGATTAAGGCTCTGACGACGTAACGTTACATCGTCCCACACCGAGAGGAGTAAGGAACATTTTTAGAAAGTAACGAACATCGACGTTGGACGATCATTATCTTCGTTCTCAATTCTCGCCTGTAAGTTTATTTCTCGCCACGTTTGCCGATCCCGTATTCATTATCGCGTGGGGCGATAATAATTATATATGACTCGTGTTGTACGGCCGTAGAAATTATGTATCGCAATATATTGCCGATCGATTTGCTCGCCGCGTTTGGTAGTGCGAATTTCACGATTTATGTGTTTTCATTTCACGACCCTATCGGATCGTGTCGGTGTAAGCCAACACAAGCTTTGACTATCTGTCAAGCGCATCGGATACCACATCCGAAAGCCTTGGGAAATACACCGCTATGGAATGTTGAATTATTCTTTTCAATTATTGGAAAACGTAATAACTTCATTAATAATCTTTTTTGGTCACTGGGACTGTATAAAGTTTAATAAACTTTGTTATAACAAACTAATAATCAATAGTCGACATCACTTAATTAATCGTTGTTTATCGGTACGTCCAATCTTTTGTAAGAATTATCTTTGATGAAATACGTAATGGCTTACGTATAGAAAAAAATAATAATGTTGATAATTAGCTTGCGGTCTATTCACGATTTCTTTGCTTTAATTAGAAAAATTTTATGTTAAGTTATATCTGTAATTTGTAATTAAGTAAAAATTCTGATTGTTTCACAAAGAACTCCAGAGAATTCCTGTTGAGTTCCAAAAGAATTTAGATGATTAACGTTTAAAGCAATATAAAAGTAAATACGAGAAATTTTGAAAAAAATTAACATTAAATTGGAAGTATAAAATATAAGTACACAAATTATAAAAGAGAACGAAATAGTGGAAGGTATAATACACTGATTTATTATTTATTAATTACTTATTAATTTAATTTTATATTAATTATGTTTTTGCAAATTGCAAAATTTATCATATTTTAATTTCTGCTGCACGTAATATTAAATTTCAATTACAGATTTTAATTGACCAATAGTATATTTGTTAAACATTAATTTGAATGCATCTCATAATACAAGGCTGACGTTGTGTTGGCTTCGGGACAAGCAGTTTTACGAGCTCTGTTTAATTGATAAGCAAAATTCATATGAATCTATGAATCTATATTGGATTATTTTTCATTGTAATATTTTATCGTGTCATATAAATTCGGGACTCATTGCTTGGTTTCCGAATATTACGAGTATTTTGATTTTTAATGAATAGTTAATGAATAGTTAAATTTTGTAAAAATCATAATTTTGACTTTTATGCAGCCAAATAATTATTTTTATTTTTTAATGTTTGTGTGTTCCTTGGAATTCTTTTACAGACAGTTATTATTGGAAGGTAGTATTTAATTACTTATTTTGAGCTTATTAAAAGCACTGAACAACAGAAGAGAAAAATAAATTCGGTCAATAATCGATTAAAATAATATATTATTTTGACTTTTTTGTTTTGCTGAGATCGATTTCTGTAAAGGTCGTTTATATTTTCAGTCTATATTATAATTACTAAATCATAATATATTTATCTATAATTGTGTGTTCGCACATTTAGCTTACAACATAATGTAAGATAATAGTCGTTATTCGAGAGACAAGCGTATATTATTTATTGTCCAAAATTTGAGAAATGCACGAACGCGAAGTTACGAGCAACAGGTGTAGCTAGGTGCAGCATCGCTGCGTCATTTTTAGCACGTGAAGTTGGCTGCATGTGCACGCGCGCTTGTCGCTTGTATGTCGCTCCCCTCCAATCCTCCGCCATCTTAGATGCGTTGATGTTTTATTCGCGTCGTCGTGAGTTTCGAATGTGCCGGTAGTTTCGTGTGATTTTATTTTTTCACGCTGTCGTTACGTGATTAAGTACGCGATCACGATGAACATTGGTACATATCATACAAAATGTCGTGCGATCGTTGTATTTGAGTGATTAGTGCGTTTAATTGTAACTAACATATTTTCGCAAACGGATTTGTCAGTGCCATTGGAGAAACGATTTCTATGGGAGAAAAAATGGGAGGGAGGAAGAAGGAAGATCAAGAAGACATCGATAGAAGATGGAATAATTACGAGGTGAGCATTTTATAATCCATTTCGTTATTCATTATTAACAGAAATAATCATCGTTCAAAGTATAATTTTAGATTTATAATATTATATGTACATACCTATACAAAGTGGCCTTAAATTACGATATCACCTATCCTGAGCAGGTAGAGCGGACTAAACTCAAATACTATCAACTTTACAGAAAAACAGTAACAGATAAAAACTATTTTCTTCTCATAAAGTTCTGAGAATTTTTTCAAAATTTTTTCATAATTTTTTAATATCGTATTTTCTCATATTGCTAAAAATAACAATGCAATATATACTAAATATATACTAAAAAGTTGATCAAAGCATTGTTATTTTTAGCAATATGAGAAAATACGATATTAAAAAATTATGAAAAAATGTTGAAAAATTTCTTAGGTTTATGAGAAAAAAATAAATGATTTTTATCTCTTGCAGTTTGTAAAGTTGATAGTATTTGAATAAAAAATTATTGAAGACCAATATTTTTTAGCGATTTTGAGTAATTAATATCTTGTTAATCATTAAAAAATTGCAAAATAGTAGAGAACTTTTCGATTCAGTTTAGTTCGCTCTACCTGTTCAGGAGTAATGCCGTAATTTAAGAACACCTTGTATAAAGTGTACATATATAAGGATGTATAATGTATTGTGTAACATTAAAATAGTTTGGATAATATTTTAAGATTTTTGAAATATTTTTAGTATAGTTAATATTATCGGTAATTATTCAGTTTAATCCCCGCATTATTAAATACATATAAAATATATATAAAATATTTCACAAAATTTCTAAAAAATTTTATAATTATTATTTTATA
>NW_017259198.1:707747-708884 GCF_001594045.1 Atta colombica
TATATATATAATCCTATAACATTTCCTATAATTAATTTTTTCTTATTAATTATTTCGAATTTATTGGATCAAGATGTATATTTATAATATATAAATACAAAATTTGATAATTTAAATATAATTTTTAATTTACGAGACAATGATTGATTTTAAGATAAAATCAATTTTATTTTTGATGATATCGCGTTAACTAGTCAATTGAGTTAAGCGATTGTATATTTGTTGACACATTAAAATCTTAGCTTTAAATCAACATTAGCCAACTTGCTAAAATTTTTTACATGAAGATATTGGCGATTGTATTGATCAGCAATCTCGATGAAAATGCCTAAGAATAAGGATAAATGTCTCGGAGCAAAATTAATTTTTATTTTTGCAATTAATTAACGATATCTTACAAGCTAGTCTGAGATAAGCTTATAGAAATCAAGAATTGAATTTTGAAGCAAGCTCAAGATTTTGCTGCAATTTTTTATACAAGACACAACTATATCGATCACGATCACGTTCTGAGCCTTGCAGTTGACCAGTTTGCACTTCGACAGTGACGTATCTTGTTTCAAAGCTTGTTTGTAGTACACGTTTTTTCGTACCTGTTTTTTTTTTAGCAACGTAACTGTTAAGTTATATTTAAAAAAAATGCACGGGTTCTTTCAAATACATTGTGTGCAAATCGAATTTTTTAAAATGCTAAAATTTAACGAAAAATTGTCGTATAGTATTAAATTGACACTGTATCAAATTTAATCATTGTTTTTGTATAAAATAACGATATATTTAGTAGGAGCAATGGCGACTAAAATTAGATTAAATTTAACACTATAAGTTTAACAATGTAGAATCTGCCATATTTGCTTCTTTCTGCTCTCATTCATCATTTTTTCTTCTTACAATTTGAAAAAAGCGGTTCCTTTTTAACTATATTCTTGTAATATGAAAAGATGAGATTAAATAAAAAATTTACTTATATAATATTTAAAAAATATTAATAAAAGCAACAAAATTTATTTAATTTATTTAAAATACAAAAAAATTTTTTAAATAAGATTTTAAAATACTTTAAATGTAAACAAAAAAAACTTTTTTGGGATTTTCTCTAAAACGAAGCAAAAGCGAACATATCTCTGACTTTTTTTT
>NW_017259198.1:708984-710961 GCF_001594045.1 Atta colombica
TATTTGTTATCCGTTTTAACCAAATCATTTATTCAAATGTTTCAGAAAATAACCCAGAGTGTATCATATCAAAGAAGTCTTACAAAGCTGACAGCTTGGACAATCCGACAGAAGAGGAGGTCTAGGAGAGACATCAAGCACCGGTGGAGCAACTTTGCGGTGAATATTATTTCTTATTTGTCCAAAATTATTTTTTTCCTATTAATACGAATTGTTTTATTCCATCGAAAAATAATAATTAGAGAAAAAAAATTAATAAAAATTTAAAAATTTTATTCTTGTGAAAATTCTTTTCCAAAAAATTTTATAATTATTTTTATAATTTTTAAATATATATTGCAAAATTTAATACACATAATATTTTCATGGATATTTTTTTTAAAGAATGTACAATTGCTGATTATTGTGTTTTGATGCATTAAACTCGTAAAATAATCAGTTTTAAAACATTGGTTATCAAGCGCGTTACTTTAATATATTAAATTTGTGTGTTCAGAATCACCGTAGTCAACGTTCCAGGTAACTCCACTGTTGCGCATCGATCGGTGAGTGAAAAAATTTTTGAGATAACAGATCTCTATGAAAATTATATCTATAATAGATACAGCGAATATATCTAGATATATGTATATGTCAAATTAAGGCAATAAGTTATTCTATAAATGTATTTTATCTCATAGATTTTTTATCTTAAAATAATATAAATATTGCTTGACACATTTTAAAAGCTTATCATCACTATAACATATTATGTTGGATTGATTTTTGCGTCGAGAAATTTGTTTATATTATAAATTTTATTTCATAATGTTTTTTAATGAAAACAAGATTAATATATATATGTGATGCAATAAGTAAATTCTTTTTTCTAAAAATTTTTTAAAATTCTGAATCGGAATAATGTGGGTCATGAAAAACGTTTATCAATTATAATATTCTCGTACGAATGGAATTTCTGTAAATAATATTTTTGATCAGCCTTATACAATTTTTGAATTAATATCTCCTTTGAATTAAAATCTCTCGTTATCATGCGTTTTTTGCATTTATTTTATAATCTATAATCGATACTCGTGTATACGAATTGGACATATAATAATGTTAGCCGGCCATAATAAGCCAGTATTAAAAAAGAAATTTTTTTCTTTCCGATTGATTGAAATATGATTATATTAAGCGATAATGAGATTTTAAGATGTAAAACTTAAACTTTAAATTCTTAGCCTTAGTAAGAAATTGACCAATCGAATGTGAGGAGAATATTCGACTATGATCGATCAATTTCTTGCTTAGTGCTTAAAGCTTAAGTTTTATGCCTTAAAATCTCATTGCAGATGTCGTTTTAAACATAGCAATAAAAACAATAAAAGATCCATTCTGATCCAAAGAATATGGATATGAAAGCTAATACGCAAATTAAATGACCAATATTGGTTACTGAGCATCTATTGTATTAAAATAATATATAATATTTTTTGTATATCAATTTTTTAATATTATATTGCATAATTATTATAGCGATAGATACTTTTAAGCAATAATTATTTTCCTATAATGCTCAGATTTAAATATCTCATATTACTCTTTGAGCTTTTTACCTATTTGAACATAATTTTCGAGCTATTTTCGAATATGGAGAGTGCAGAATGATGTATTGTCAGCTTGATTTATGTAAAGCCTTTGATTCATGCGTCCAAAGCCTTGACATATATCGATTGTTCATTAATGATATTTCGCGTAAATTTATGCGTTTTCAGGATTTATGCGTTCAAGATGCATTTAGTATAATATTAAACTTCGATTATATTATATATTTTCGTATTTATATATTTTAATTGATCATCGATTCGATTTTATTATATCGTACCGCACGATATTAACTTGAAATCTTCAGCTTATATTTTCATACGAGATTGGCTCCAAAGTATTCGAACTGTCCGGATTATATCTTCAATCTTGGGAAGGGGGGGGGGGGGG
>NW_017259198.1:711061-725408 GCF_001594045.1 Atta colombica
ATTCTTTTGGGCTTAGAAAGTAAGTAAAAGAAGAGAGAGCGTTATATTATGTATTATATTTCTTTCGCGTTATTCTCTCGCTACAATATGTAATCAAATGCACATCTTATAATTAAGAAATAATCGTGCAATTAACGTCGCAAGTGTCGTTTAAAATGCCGCGTGATTATTGTCTTCTTGTGATTAGTGCGCTCACGATTATAATTAACCGCGTTTTCGTGAGTGAGTATTGTGTAAATAACACGAAAGAATAAGAGAGGAAGAGTAGGAGGCCTGGGAGAGTCATCAGGCGACAACGAAATATTCATGAGGTAATCTATTATTTAAAGTATATATTTAAAATATTATTTAAAGTATATATTATATATATATATATATATATATTTATATATTAAAATATATAATATATACAGAGTGTCCTAAAATTCGAGGGCAATATTATTGCAGTGTGAAACTTCGTGAAACATTAAATAACAAGCGCAATTCTTTTTTTCCATGAAGTAGTCTTTGTATATAAATATTTAAAGTTTGACTAATCATCGGAAAGATTATCTTTCCGTGTATGCGTACAGCAGTAATGCTTTGTTCAGTATTTAATGTATGCACGTCACATGTATAGGTCCTCTGTTTTTGAAAAGAAATACGTATATGAAATTTTAGGAAAATATTATAGTATACATAACATAGATTTTCATTTTTTTTCAAGAATAAAGGTCCTGATAACTTTTTAATCAATGTTTATGATTATAATCAAACTTTAAACATTTGTACTTAAAAAATTATTTACACTTAAATTACTTACACTTACAAAAAAAAAATAGCTTACATTTTTATTACTTAATTTTTTACGTTGGAATATATTATTCTCGAATTTCGGAATATCCTGTATAAATGCGCATTAATTTTCTACCAAAATCTATTTCATACATACATATAAATCTCCATGGGTATAAATCTACCTGTAACTTTATTAATAGTGTATCAGTATAATTTTTTACTAAAATGTATTTAATATAGAACAAATTTGCATGTTTTAAATATATTAAATGCGCAGAATGTGTGAAGTTATAAAGAGGATATTCCCAAAAAATGTAATTTCCTTTGTTTTGAAACTAATTCGCATTTGTGGATTATCTGGAAGTAAATTATCATGAACAAAAACATTGCGACACTTTTCTTTCAATGAATTTTGTTGCGTACCAAAATGATGAGAACGATCTGACGATTTTTGAACAGCTTCTCATTGTCAATCAAACTGAAATTTGTTGAAAGAAAATGTTGCAACCTTTTTGTCCACGGCAGTACATTCGTGTCAGTTGGTTCAGTTCGTGCACAATGAATTAAAAAACTAAATACTGAATTTATTGTTGGTCAGCAATCATCATGTACATTGGCCTGCATCTCATGAGGTTCATTATTTCCGTCTCCGTTTGCTCGATCAAGATCTCTAATTCCTTTTCAACGGATCGCCATAAGATCGATGTGACGGTGATGAACTTTCGTTGGCGATCAGTCGCACTGGCTCTTGTCGGTAATATCACGAAAGGGCGTCCTCTTTTCCGTGACTTGAGGAACGTTAGTAAGTAATATGCTTTTTTTTTCTTCTTTCAACAGATGTTATCCAATCCCGCGCTGTCCTCCGAGAATCCTCTCGGGCATAATGGATGTCCTTCCATCCATCGGTGACATTTCGCCTCCGAGGATTTGAGATTGGCTAACAAGTCGTAATAAGTTTCACGCGGAGATCATTATTCTCTTATTAGATCCCGTCTGATTGTTTCTTGTATTAGGAAAGCGGACGCAAATGCATATAATAATATCGCCTTATGCCATTATCATCTTAACTCATACCGTGAAGTTGTTAGAAAATCAATTGATTTTTATAGAAATAACTTTATATGATAATACAAACAATTCTCAAGTGATAATACGAGCAATTTACTCCGTCGTAATATTAATTTTAATATACGTCAAAAACGAAGATATGTTCATTGTTTACATAGTTAATAAAATAATCTGAAAACCTTTGTGATTCCTGTGTTATTGTATTTATTAATAGAAAATTAAATTTTGGGAAAAAAAGTAAAAAATTTCTTCATAGAGAAAGTTTTAAATCCTTTTATTCTTTAAAAAGATAACACTTTTAAAAGATAATACAGAATTAATGATAATGAAAACTGTTTTATACAATTGCAAGAAATGCTGTTTCTTAAAGTAATTAATAAAACAATATAATTTTATTTTAAAAGAGTTTTAAAAAAATTTATTCAATAAAATCATCATGCTGAAAAAAACATCCAGTAAACGTATAATAATTATTATTTTTTATTTTCATCATTTTCATGCTTACCAAAGGTTTTCCTGTTACTCGAAAAGCTTTTGCTCTTTTAATTTTTAGTTTTTTCTTTATGCTTATGCTTCCTAAAACTTGTGTGAATAGCATACCGGTAGTGTATTGTAAATAAAAAATTGAATATTCAACTATAACGTTTTATCGATGTACTGTCAAAGTGTTTGCGACGATAGGTTTTCCGTGTATTTTTTAAAGCTATTTCTCATGTTGATAGGAATATTTAAAAGATTTTTAGAAGTATCCAAGCGTTTCTCAGTGATTTGCCAATATGTATAACGTGTTCGATAAAATATATTTCGTCGTTAAAAACGCACGTAGCTATTATACGATACTTAATCTCTACTTAAAGCTGTGTATTGGTCACTATAGTTGTTACATTTTACGACATCATAAATGAGAAATCGTAAGTAATTTCCGTTTGTAATGTGCGAAATAAATAAGTGTGTTTTTCGCATTATTGTCACTTTCTACTGATTAACTCGTAAAACGAGCTGCAAATTCCTTTCATCTCTTTCTCATATTGATAAATGACTATATAATTTATTTTAAATTTCCCTTGTGGGGCTGAAATTTTCGACGATTGGCTAAATTGTTGTTTGTTAATTATTTCATTGTAAAACAAAGAAACATAAACAGTGTAAGGAAGACGTTTTATACTATATATTCTACTACAAAAAGAAATTATATACAGTTTCTCGCTACTGGCATCATAGATTCAATATGATTAGTCTGGAGCCTTCACTTTGACAGCAGAATAATAGCTTCAGTGATAATTCCTTGAGTTGATAATTCCACGTTTCACTATAGTATGCTATTGGACCTGTGAAATTACAGTTTGCTGATTTGTTTCCCACATCTGACATCGTTACGGAGTACTATGCATTCTCCTTATACTCGTGAAAATACTTTTACGCATCGTAAAGCGGAATGAAATACTGCTGCTATGTGTAGTGTTTAAGAAACTAATCAACAAGTTTGAGTCCCAACGATCCAGAGATTCTCGTTGCTCGTTGATTGCTTCCTCAGATACTGAAATGCTCTTACGCTTTTTACAGCGCCTAAATCAATTCTACCGAATTGTATCTCTCTTTAAAATGATTTTTAAAAAATTACCAATTATAAATATATCAAATATCTCATGACCTATTTTTTCACGATAAATAAATTTAAAATATTAAAAACAATTTTTTTCATATATTTACACACACAGAATAGGTATATTAAACGTTGCTAAATTTCTATTACTTTTATTTATCTGTTACATAGAAAATTTTTAGATCATTTTTTTGTTTAATATGAAGATAAGATATTCCATCAATCTTTTTTTTATAAATTAATATTAATTTTGAATTTTTCTGGACATATAATTAAAAAAATTTTTTTTTTTAATTTTGTTTACATTGATAATGTTTTGTCTTAAATGAATGTGAGATTTAAATATGATTTCTTCAGTAATCACGATACTTGATTATATGACATTAGTGTTTCTCTTTCTGCGATTAATTAAACAAATTAACAAACTGCTTATTGAAATACCGGGTGATAAGCTAGGCGTAACGCGAAGAAGCGGGAGGACAACGACCGAACAATTAGTTTGCATCATGACAGGGAAGAAAGTAAGTCCTTAGACTGGCTGACGCGACGTCAACAAACTGTCGACTGTAATTTATAGCGCGTGATGAATAATTCTTGATTCTATAGTCGCAAAGTTGAGACACGCTAACTTTCCAAAATGGAATTGAATGTTCAGGCAAGTTAATGCAACTCAACATAACGCAACGCAACGCGTGAGGAATCTATTGCGAATAATAAAGCCGTTTATACAATAAATTTCATCATAAAATTAACAGCAATACTTAATAAACTCCAATACTGATAGTACCAATTATTAACAAAACTTACTTCTTTTTAATAATATTATCGATGGCAAACGCTCCATTATTGATTTTATATTAAATTTTTAAGTTTAATATGATAATTTATTAAATACTGATAAATTTAAATAATGTCAAAGATGATATATTTAATAATGATATCCTTTTAATTATCTGTAGGAATATTTAACAAAATGTTCTGTTCCATACATGTTCAAATAATATTAGAACATAAAATAGTGATATGAAGTATAATCATATAATGGTACATTTATAATAAATTTTATAATGATATAGAACATAATATATTATGATAAAATAATATTAATATGGAACTCTACACTGAGTTTTATATGCATCAGTCAAAAAGAAATTTTAATTCTCAAATTTTCTTATTTAGTTATCAAATACAGCAGTTACGTCGGTTTAAGAGATTTATTTTACGCGTTTCATAATTTTTGTTAAAAAACAATATGTTCATTAATTCGGTTCTTAATTCAAATGTTTTATGGTTTTCCTGGTTTCCCTGGGGTGCAAGAATACACATTTAAAAATATTCTTTCTCATACTTCAACGCCTCTTAAGTACTACCTAGCTTCGTCATTACGTCGCAGCGTAACCACGTCCGCATACGTTATTCAAGAAAAGTGCTTGTCGTGAGCTGCGTTGGTACTACCATTGTAATTTGACTTTTTCGCGAAGAGTGTATTTTTCTCCTTTTTTTCAACACGTGCTGCTGTTATTACTGGCATGAAGAAGTGCATCGGGAGATGCACAATAGTGTACAGCAGTGTCGTTTCATTTGCGTGTACAATATAGTATGGAAAAAGAGGACAATACAGGATTAAAGCAAACACTGGCTTTCATATCCTTGTCATTGTCATGTTCGTAGATTATAATCATGTTAAATAGTTCGTGTTAAAAGTAGGAAAAAAGAACGTAGCTTTAATATCATTAAATGTAGAATTGAATTGTTAAATTACTTAACTAATAGTAATAGTAATTTCGAATGAATTCACTTCACGCGCGGAGCTTTATGTTGTTCAACTAATGTATTTCTTTTTTTAATTTCGTAAATTAACACAATTCTCGGCGGAACACACAACGCGGAAAAATACATGACATAAAGTAGAAAATTTTTTTTGCAAAGGAAGCAAGACTTCTGTAATTATTTATTATTAGATAAATCCTCCTTATAAAAAGTAAGGTAAATGTATCTGTACACTTACACAAAATTTATTATTATTAAATATTTTTTTGTAATAATATTATAATTAATTTTATTGTATTTAACCCTCAACTACATGTCTCGTTTTAGAATTTTAATTTACATGTCTGGTTCACAAGTCACCCACAGCGTTTCTGACTGGCTCTGTGTTATTACAATCTCAATAAAAAATATTTTTTAAAATTAAATACCAGAATAAAAATATCAAAAGAATAAAAATATAAAAAGGTTTTGATAATAATTGAAAAAATTATGCCAAAAAGCAAGAGTGCAAAAATTAGTTTTTTTTTTTTTTTTTTTCAAAAAATATCTTTATGATAAAAAAAGATATAGATAAAAAATAAGTAGTGTTTTAAAAAGAAGAAAACGTGAAAAGAAAAAAAAATTATATTGATTCATTCAAAAAGTATAATTATTTGTACAATTGAATTGGGGACATTTTTCTGATTTGCATCTTCTTTTTTAAAAAAAAATGCAATAAAAATATTTTTCATATCAAATATATAATGATGTCGACATTATTTACGATTTTATAACTAGAAAATAAAGCGATTGTTTCGCCAAGATGCCTCTCTCATAAAAATGTTTTTTTTTACAATATGTTTCTGACTACATATTTTAATTATAAGAAAAGCACATATGTTTGAATACAGTACTAATAAATAGGCTTACTTATTAAATACGAATTTTCACTTTTGGTAAAAATCTGTCAAATTTACATTTGACAAGTCACTCAAGTCAAACTTTTATTGCATTATAATCAGCATCAAGGCAACAATAAAACGATTGAGAAGCATACTTTTAAAATGCATTTTGTTCAAAATTTACAATATTCAGAAAACGAGAAAAAAGAAAATTACACACAAGAAAATTACACGCATTAAGAAAATAATAATTTGCCAATCAGAAATAATAATTTATCAATCAGATGTGAAACAAAATTGCTATACAATTACTAAAAATGATAAACAAATGCATTTTGTTTATCTCTAGTAAAAGGACATAATACACTTCGAATGTCTAGACTTTTTTCAGCATATAAATTGATGGTGAAAAAATGCTTTCGGACTATCGTAGAATAGCTTAAAATATGAGTATTTTAAAATATGAGTATTTTAACACTGAAACTATGCCATCTTTAATTTAAAAAAAATGAAATTTTCAACAAAATGCATTTTGAAAGTTTGCTTCTTAATTGCACGGCGATCGACAAAGGTACCAAATTTTTTTATCTTCGTTTTCTCCCCTCCCCCCTCCCATTTCAACTCTGCAATATTAATCGTACAAAAATAACGCCCGACTGAAATTTTCACCCGGATTCAAGTAATCCTCTCATGTAGTTGAGGGTTAAAGATTATATAATTACAATTAAAATATAATATTATATTTAAAAAGTATTTGATTATGATTAATAATAATATAAATAAATAAAATGTTTTATAAATGTTTGTACATGAAACATTTATATTATTTTAAATTAATTTGATCTTGGATATTACTAATATGCGGAAAGTCTCAATAACGTTTGATAATTGGCATTCTAGCTTAAGTAATAACTTAACGCTTGGAAGAATAGCATTCTATTTCTTTCCTACTGACTGCATCGGTGTCAAACACCCTCACGGGTTAATCGTCCGTACGAGGACGTTTATGGATGCTTACAGGATCCGATCGTGTCTCGCAAATCGAAAGGCGAATCGCCTTGTGCATTCGCCTTGGCTCAGCTAATATCGCAGATGAAAGTGAGTTTACTGGCGCGACGCGTTCATCAGTAAAAGGATGAGCCCGCAAGTTGCCTCTCTCTTCACTGCAAGAGGAGACTTCCTCTCCGCCTTGCGCGCAATCAAGAAGACGAATAGAGAGGCGTGGGAGATCGTGTCATTCACTAGGTAGTGCTTACTACGCTATCGGTACGTCGCATCACGAGAAACGATCGAAAGTTGCTCTCCGTGCGGCTGTGATTTCTTTTACGGTTCTGGCAACGGTATGGCACATGTCGTGACCCTCACGGCAATTCATAAAACGTTCCGCAAAATCTAGCCATATGATACATTGCATCGCCTCGAGGTTTTGTCGAGCTTCCGCTATTATCCTTTGGTGTATCTGAAGACGATCTTTTCTCGGCGAAAAAAAGATCCGACTTGTTACTTTTTTCTTTTATACTCTTAAGAGTTTTAATCTCGGGAGCGAAATGATGAAGTAACATTTAAATTAGGACTGTACATAGAAAAAAATAATGAAATAAGGGGGAAAAATAAGGAAAAATAAAGAAAAAGCAGAAACGCGTTTATCAAATTTAATCTACAATTTTAATCTACTTTTTAATTGAGTACGATTCTCGCTCAACGCCTTTCTGGTAAAGCTATCCACGCCTTGACATTGAAACCAACACTAATCTTTTTATATCGGCCTACATTACCGGGTCGAGAGAAAGTGCCCGGTGTGCTCGAGATCATATCAACTGTTTCGTAAGATTTGCATCAATCTTTAGGAGCTGCGTATGTATCTGATGAATTTGGAGGTGATGAAATTTTATGCGACTTTTCCTCAGAATTTTATTTTCATTATGTATTATAATGTCAGACGATGATATAAGAGGAAAAGGATCCCTCTAGCAGATTAAAGAAATTGAATATATCTGTGACTAATAATAAGGAAAGGAGAAAGCAAAGACTAATTTTGTAAGATTAGTCTTTAGATTACGAAGATGAAGATTGAGAAAAGAATAAAATTCCTTTTGTTTTTTGCCTCTTCTTCCCATCTCAGACATTTCATTGTCTATATGATTTTGTTCGATATTGCAAATCAATTACTTGTCATTTCACATTTTGCATTTCTTATTTTAAGATTTTATAGAAAACATTATAAATCTTCTAAGTTTTATAAATTAGCTCAATTTATTACACAATTTATATTTTCTAATATTTTTACTTACAAAACTGCGTAATCATCATTTCTATTACTGTAATCAATAACATGATTGGAAGTTAGCAAGCTGAGTTTGAGCCTTCTTGTATGTGTAATAATGAAGATACGTAATAAACAGCGCAGTTCTGGAGAAGAGTCAGATAAGAATCAGAGAGTCGTGACATCGAAAGTTCATAGCAATAGAACGCGCACGTCCTGAATTGAATGGCTAGATGTTGCCGTAGAAACGTACTATCGTAAGAATAGATATAATACTAAGAACTATTACGACAGTTTTATCGGTAAATAAACATTTACTCTGCACGTTTAAATATTTGGCGTTATCTTCATTGCACGCACGAGCGCTAAATTTCCAAAAGCCGGAGGGTAGTTTCAAACAAGATGAGTATGTAGTTTCAAATGAACGCGATTTGTGAAATTATAGAATTCCATGATGCAGTGCGTGCGTGACCGCGCTTATCATTATTACTTTGATAAATTAATGTTTATCTACGATCGAGAATATTTAGATAGCCGATTTAACTTTTAAGACTTCAATATTGCTGGAGGAAGATTTTGATAATCATTTTAAAAGGAATTAATATTCCTTGAAAAATTTCATAAATTTAGCATAACAAGAATGAACGTTATGTATTTTGACAATTACAATTACGATTTTTTTAATGTAATAAGTATTATATTAAAAATAATATATAAAAAATAATATACTAAAAATAATTTTTTTTGTCCAGCGAGAATATATCAAGAATAAAATAGAAAGATATTGTGAAAGATATTAATTCGAGTCACAATTAATTTCTTCGATGATCTGAGATTAATTTCTAATCTGTTACTAGAAAAAATGCAATGACTTGATGACACTAATTATACTTGATACAGACATCCATATAATCAATACCCGTTCATTAAATTCCATTCATTTTCATACCTTGTAATTTTAATATTGCTTAAATAATTATACAGTTACTTGAGCTATCGCTGCAGCTTATATAATTAACGTAGATTAAGCGATTAGTTTTATTTGCAACAATGTAAAATCAGTTATCTTATTTAAAAATCAAAATTATTTACATAATAAAACCTGTATTTTTTTCGGACGATTACTTACAGCTTTCTCTACTAGTCCTAAAGATTACCTGACTTTTTTCGCTATACAATCACGCAACTTTTAATTCTCCTAATCTTGAGTCATCTATTTAGGCCTATTTTGCTTGTGTTGGTTCACACTAGTTATTGTCTAAACGATTGAAAGGCACAAAGAAAATCTAAGAATAAGAAATATGATGTAATAAGATTGTTTCATAAAAAAGAATTTGAAACCTGAAACATATTTTATAGAAGAACTTATCGTTTTAACGTAATATATAATTATTTGATACTTTCGGATATTGGGCACTTATCAAAGAATTATAATTATATTCAAAGCGTCAGAAAACTTAAAGACATTCTGTGAAACTGAAATTTTTCAGATACGTTCCGTTTGCGACAATCCGATTATATAGTTTAGGGTCACACATAAAGGCGGCAGCACAGACTTTTGCATAACATGTAATATATAAGAGAATCAACCAAATCAAAGTTTTTCCTTCACGGAATTCTCTTATGCGTTATTATATGTTATGCAAAAATCTGTGTTGTGGTCTCAAATGTAATTTCAATTCCATGTGCATATCGGATGTTGAATACACGGACAGCTGCACGGAAAGAACGATTTTGCTGAAGTATCCAAAAATTTAATTATATAGATACAGATTTGAAAATTATTTTGTTGGATCATCAAAATGTGACGTAGAAATCTCCAGCATATAATAAACAAGAAATTTTGACATTCTAGCAGTTTGAGCGTCTTTCATTTTGTTGATGAATAAAAAAATTATTTTTGGATCTATATCTATAGCTAAATTTTTTAATTCTTCAGTAAAATTATTTTTTCCATGTAATCAGTCCTCATACGTGGGAGATGATCGGGGGATCGTTCCAGTCGTTTCAGGATCGCGGCAATTCATTGTTGTTCAACCGGCCCTGAATATCGGCGCCGCGCCGCGCCGGGTCGGTGGGGATGGAGATCCTGGCGGCATGAGATCCGTGCGCCCCACGGACGACTCGTCAGTACCGTGCCGCGACTCCCTCGCGACGAGAGAGCTCGCTCCAAGTTCCTTCGGCCTCGGCTGTACGCTGTTGACTCTTCCTTTTTCTTCCTCACCCTTTTCTCTTTTTTTCCTTCTCTATCTTTCTCTGTTTTATCCCTTTTTCTCTTGCCGATCGTTCACACGAACGAGATCGTATCCGCGGCGTTCGCGCGCGTGCGACGCTTCGCTCCGGTATCGGCCGGAGTTTTCCGGAGCCGGCCGCGTGTGTGCTACGACTTTGGAAATTTAGAGGATCAGCGATAACCCAGGATAGTATTTTCGCCATCGGCGATTGTTGTCAGACGAGGCTTAACAGGTACGAGATGGTCGTGCACGTTATTTTACAGCGATTAACTTGCATAAATCTGAATGGATATACTGTTGCTTTTTCTATCACTAGTTGTTTAGTAGTTTAGTATTTTTCTATTTGAAAAGCTTCAATAAGCATTTAACTTCATCTGCCGTCTTTCTCTCTTTTATTTTTTCATTTTTATATTTAGGACTGCGCCTTTTCGAAATATGAAAGTCAAACTAATATGAATAAATAAGCAAAAAATAAGGGTGAATAGAATAATTAATGCTATATATAGGTATATGTCTTTCTTTATTCTAGATTTAGTAATTTTTAAATAAAAATATAATAATTTTTAATAATCAGTATATAGATGTTACATTTATATAGAAGCACAAAAACAAGGATATTCAGATAATTCTGATAAAATCTGATAAAATATCATTTTGTTTAATGGATTCAAAATGCAAAACAATGCTGCAAAACAGTTCTTGAATTTCAGAGTTGAAATTTGGTCCAGGACAGTTTTACAGAACGCTTGGTAATTTTGTTTAAAGTTTAAGATTCGGTTTAGTTTATATATTCCGAATTACGAAGTTATTATCGCAAAATTCTATATTGCGTGTACCTTTTTAAATCAAATTACAATTTCTCGCTTAAACATTCTATCGAGTTGCCTGCCAGTTTGCTCGTCGACGTTATTTAAAAAGTGCTTCTCTCTTTAAAGTGATACATCACTTACCTATATTGGAGAGAGGATTCCGCATCTGAAACAGCTGATTACAAAGTATACGTTTGTACATAAAGATCGCACTCGCGCAAAAATTTAGCAGTAATTTGAACCGAAATTTATAAGCGCATTAGGTATGAGAATTTTCCAACGTGTCTAACTAAAGGGTCATCGTCGGGCTGGGCATTTTCGTAGCCGGAGATGTAACACGAGCTGACGCGGATCGATGGAGCATTACTTTACAAGAAGGAGATATTTAATGTAATCCTCTTAACTTAAGCAAATCGAATTTTTAGCATTTTGCTGTCAGATCTATTCCCAGTAAAATCTGCGTAAAGTATTTACGGTTTGTTTAACTATTGGCTTATTTAATTATTAATTAAGCGATACAAGATAAAAATTGGGCACTGTATTATTTCTATGCTATAAAAATAATAGACTGTATGTATATATTATTTTCATTTACAAATAAAATGATAGATCGTGCAAATAAAACTGAAAAATATGAATGCAAACAGAAAATATGTAAATGGATATAATACAAAAATCTTTATTATATGTATAGTTACATTTTGGCAATTAGTTACTATACGTCGTATGAATCAAATTTTTAATGAAAAGTTTAAATAATTTCACCGAATATTTCTCAACATTTTACCGTTGAATTTTGTTACATTTTACCGGACGCTTCTATCGTTCCCAAAGGTTATAGACGTTTCAAGGGGTTGCCATTGAATCGAACAAACTTTGGCGCGTTTCCACGCGTTACCCCGCGCTCATACAATCATTTTTATTATTCTCATCGACATCAGGAAAGGCGCAGTTTTTCAAACATTATACATTTGAATAGCGACCACGGAGTCCGACATCATGAAAACATTTATTATAAAATAATTTCTCGTTTATTTTCGACAGATTATTTCTTGAAGTTTTTAATATTGTTAGGCGTAATAAAAAGGAAATTAAAATGAATTTAATTTTACATTTTTACATGTTTTAATTCAGCGCAGTTTTTGATATAGTTAGAATAAACAATTCAAAATTCAACTTCTTATATAGTACATACCTTTAAAAAACGCTCTAAAGATGTCGAAGGAACATTCCTATGTCTTCTGAATGTCTTAAGAACATTTCCAGATGTTTTCAGATAAAATATACTATATGGGTCGACAGTGAGGCATTAAAAAATAATACAGAATACACACACACACACACACACACTCTCTCTCTCTCTCTCTCTCTCTCTCTCTCTCTCTCTCTTTCATATCATGGATATCATGTTATATAAGTTTCATAATGTATCGAAGAATTAACTTGGAAACAACTCTAATATGTCTGGCATTTGTATTATTTGTAACATTCAACATCTACTGTTGCATAATATACAGGAGAGTATCGAGCACCCTCCCCTAGTCTTCCTCCCGTTATTATGCGAAACTGGATATGGAATATTTGCGGTATATCGCAAACTAAGATTGAAGATCCACGAAGCATTCGCAATGTGAAATGTCACGATATCAATGACATTAGGTTCCTGGAGTATCATTATTATCCGCTTTGCAACCGTGTCGTCGACAGTCGACTCAGTAGAATTATTTACTGAAAGGTAGCTGTGCGATGTATATTTTGCTACTCCATTATCGCGCAAGCAGACTGACAGATCCTTTCGAGTTCTTTAGCTTTTGCTTCGTCATCAAACACGCTTAAATTGGATACCGATGTTCTATAGTTGACGTAATGATATCCTTGCACTTGTTATTTATTAATGTGCTCACGAATATTCGATTTACGTTAATGTAAAATTTATAAATCTGCTTCTCATAATCCTTTCTATTAATTATTTCAATTAAAATCGATGTAATTATAATTAAAATCAATATAATATAATGTAAAAAGCTGTTGCTATATAATTATGTTATATATTATATATTATATATGTTATATATTATTAATTGTTATTCTGTGTTAAATGATAAAGATTAATTCTTCTATACTTTAACAGACAGAAATAATGCCCGATAGAATAACTTGAAAGATATAATAGTTATGCGATGTCAAACAAATTTTATTCTCTTAGGAAGTTCTCTTATATGCGGACCCAATTTGTGTTATCGTGTCGACAGATCATTCTAAAAGTCCTTAACTTTAGCCTCTCTCGGCAAAAGAGGAAACGAGCTACATTCAGTATTGCTGAGATCCAATTCAAAAACATGCTTATCTGAAATGTCTTTATTTTCATTTTTCCGACATTATATCATACTGTTTGCTGTACTGAATACATTTTCATATTTTATAATTGTGTTATTCAAAAAGTTATTAATTGCGTTTAACAAGTAAATACTGAAGCAGTTAATGAAATAATGAATTATATTGTTGTTTGCTTTCCTCGGTTTATGTTTAGTAAGTTTACATTTAATAAATGCAGCAAAATTCTATTACGTTCGTTAGTTAACATACGTAAATCTAATTAGAGTTAAATCTTTGGTCATGAGAACCAACTTCTTGCGTGACTCGATGTTAAACGCGATGATAGTAAAGCGGGATATCCTTAGATCGAACCCGTCGAGGTCGCCATAATTAATTAATCTTGTCTCTAGCTAATTAATTAATCTGCGCTCCACAGTGAATGAGGCACGCAGAATGTGATGTTGGACAAAACGATGAATCGTTAAGCAATACGTCATAACGAAATGTGTGTATGACCCATTTTTGCACGCGAATTTCCAGGCACGCAAAGTGGAAATTTCGTCTCGTCGTTCCTCTCTTTCTCCCTCTCCCCCCCCCCCCCCCCCCCCCCCCCCCCCCCCCCCCCC
>NW_017259198.1:725508-748711 GCF_001594045.1 Atta colombica
TCCTCGTTTTATCTCTGTCTGACAAAAACGTGGCGCAAAAGAGTCTCACGCTGTGTGGCCAACATCAGTGTAATTATACTCGGGGTGTAACACGTTGTGTAGCACACTCGAACTTGTAGGCGCGCGAGCTTCTTTCGCGAGAGAAAAAATGTACGTCGAAACATTCTTTCTGTTAATAAAGCAATAAAATTTCTTCATCCTGTTAATTCTTACGCGAGTTATTCAGTCGTTTCTATTTCTGTCTGAGCGAAAGAAGAGCTATTGAATTCCGCTTTGTTCGTACAATCCGCTTGAAGTTTCGATTTATTCGATGGAGAATTTTATTAAATAGCCGAACTCTCTGTTCACTGAAGTGTGAATTATTTCAAGCTTATCACGTTACGTCTAAGCTAGGTTTGTTAAATATTTAATGGATTCCATGAAATGTAAGACAATTATATTCATCATTTTCGTTCTATCTATATACTTTTGGCTAATTCTTCCTTTTTATTAAAAAATCAAGACAGATAATACATAGAATATACTCGTGTATTTTAAGATGCAATTTATCTCATTTCGTTAGATAATGTGTAAAACGTCCTACTTTCGTAATTGTGTAGTTTTACTTATCGTTCTGACAGATCTTACACCTGCTTAACTATTAGAGAGACTTATTATTTACATAGTTACAGAATTAGAAGATTAAGAGAATAATTTATTCTATTATTCTAACAAGAGTGTAGACTTATACATGTTTTGTAATAAATTAAAAATTTAATTGATGCATCTACACATTTACACACAAAAGTAAATCTAAATATATTTATAGATATCATTTATCTGTATTATTGCCTTCATTGTCTTTATTTGTCTTATTGTGATTTGATACAAGTCGAATTTCCATCCCTGATTATTATCCCTGATTGATCTTGGCGGGAGCTTCCTGTGCTATCGACACGGCGCCAGATTAGATCCGGATTACAGTGATTAGTTCCAGATTCGATTGTACCATCTAATTCCGAAATGCGTGTGTGTGATATCTACAAAAACCACAAGTTCTAAAAGGAAGTCATAAAGTAAAATTATTGAACGTCAAATCGATTTAATTAGAATATTGAGGAGAAGCAATTATTCAGAGTTATGATTAATACGATCAATGAGTGAAAATAAATCTGTCGAATATTCACAACGTCAATGAGAAAATACATGCGTTTTATTGTATAATATAAATGATACGCGATACATATATGGCGATATATAAATTGCTAATTTATTATTTTATTGGATTTTATTTCGGCATGAAATTGTATCGTGGCACGAAATCCGAGTTTCGAAGTGACAAATCTGACAATAAACGCAATCTGCATATTATGACAGCAGAAAGTTTTTCAATGACAACAAAATATCGTATGACAAAACAGGGATTTTTTTTGCAATTTAATAATTTCCCTTTGCGTTGAGTATATCGGTTTTTATTCCCATAAGCGCCCTTTCAATTTCGGAAATAACGATATCAACGTTACTGCGACATTATGACCGCGATATGACGCGCAATCACAAACGCGATAATCACAAGCGCACGTTTGATGTAATTTAATATGTAATAGATGGATACTAATTCGGGCTACGACGTAATGACAAGCTCTCGGGTCATATCGAGGTTCAATGCATTTCGGAGGACGTGCTTTTACACAGCGCGTATAATTCGCCTCACCGAGGTGACATTAATCGCGCGCAATGTAAATGCTCTTGTTCAGCATTACATGTTGCATTAAACCTGTTTTGCGACAGAATGTAACGAGATATGTACATAGATGCGCGGAAGATTTATTTAATAGCTCTTTTTTGCTAGACTGATGATTATGGCATTTGTAATTAAACAGAATGTTACAGTTGGTGCATAACAAAAAAGAATCATGTCTCTTGTACAACTACAAGAGTACATGCATAATGTAACAACTTATTTCTTGTCTCGTCTTCAAATTCTATATCGCCACAATGAATAGAAATACATAGCCAAGAATCATACATGAATCCTGACGAATTATGTTTTATTAATTTATATATTGAACTGAATTAAATTACGCAAACAAATATTTACACACACTTTCTCAGATTTATTCAATCGGTAGTAATATCGCGATGATGTTATCTTGATTGCACATAAGTTCGTCCTTAAACTGAACCGAGAAATGACTCCGAGTTGGTATCAGCATGGCTACATCAAAGTTTCGATATTGCCGTAATTCCCAATTTGCTGAAGGTACCACGCGCGGAACCTTGGGCTGTCCACTAATACGATAAACGATCTGCCGGACGCCTGGTTTCTGGCTATACTACTAGCAGCGTCCGACCAGTTTCCACATCAAAGCAGTCCCTGCTGCCACTCTCGCGGATAAGTCGCATGGCCAACGCGGATCCTATTATCGATAAAATGTAATCGCTTTGACGTGAACATTGAATATAATGCTGTAAGACAAGGTCTTACTTTTCTTTCTTTTACTTCTAAGGTAGTATTTAAGGATACGTATAAAAAATATTGAAATTTTTTCGTTATTTGTTATGTTTCTGATAATGGATTAGATATCTAAATCATCGAAGTAGATTTATGAATTATTTTTTCTATTTTTACTTTTCAGAATGGCTTCTTAACTTTATCGAATAAATGCTTAACGATAAAACTTTTAATTAAAATAATATTATTAAATATGTACCTTTTGCATGATTCAAAATCAAACTTTTTTTATTTATTTACAGTTTACAAAACATTTCTAGTTTTTAATTACATAATCTCCTAGCTTAATTTAAAGATTAATCGATATAATATATACATAATACAATACGTTTATAAGAAAGAAATTTACTGAAACTTTTGTGCATATACATACACGCACAAATAAAGTGTGTAACAATTCATAAATCTTACTTGTATTAAGTATATCACTTTTGCGAAAATAATTGCCAGCTTAAGGACCTTTCGTACATTACAAGGAGATTAACGTCTTCCTATTAGGCTGGACGTGAATGAACTGCAGTACTAAATTTATGCTTCAGCTGGTACACTATGTATTCTTGTTTAAAAGTTTATAGTATAGAAATGGTGTGTGGGACTTAGCATATATTAATGAGAAATTATTATTGTAAATCTCAGAAATTGTGTGTGAATGTAGATGCATCTTACAATAAAAAGAATATAGGGTGAGATATACAACTTGCACACTTCAAAAAACTTGGTAAACTCTAAGTTGTATGAAAAATTGTTATATACAAAAGTTGCTTGATTTCAAGGGGATCATTACATAATGTATAAGTGGAGGTAAAAAAGATTTCAAAAGATTTCATTTTTTCAAATGAAGCTGATTGATCTTGAAATATTTAGTTTACAATACTTATAATTTGTAAGTTTTCGAGGTATGCAAATTGTATATCTCATCCTGTATATTATACATATATTTGTAGATGCAAAATTTATTATTCTCTAAAGTTTGAAAAACAGCTCGATATGTGACGTGTTCCGAGATATCAATTAAAAAGGAAAAATGACGCCGTTATCACAAACATATGAATCGACTTCGATTTCAATCGAGATACTTGATATTTCGTGTAATTCAAAAATTCATTTTCGAATTTGTGAAATGCCCATTGCTATTCGAAATATGTAAGATGATTAGATCGAAAATGATTATCCGCCAATGCAATTTAATAAGTATTTTCTATTAGATTCTGCAAAGTTTTGAACAATGTTTTTA
The DNA here is from genome assembly GCF_001594045.1 of Atta colombica. Lineage (NCBI taxonomy): Eukaryota > Metazoa > Arthropoda > Insecta > Hymenoptera > Formicidae > Atta > Atta colombica. The sequence goes on from NW_017259198.1 coordinate 729,237, forward strand.
ACTTTACGTAAAATACATATATGTATAGTATCAGTAGTAGAAAATTTTATTAAAAGGAATAATATCGTATTTTACTCGAATAAATATCGAAGAACACATCGTTAACGAATATATCTTATTTTTAAAACAAATTAAATTGAACTTTTTATATTTAAAATAGATATTAACATTGTTTCTTTATTGAGTGCAAATAAATTTTAATCAAAATTCTTTTTGGAATTTAATTACTGTAATATTTCGCTTATATAATTACTGAAATATGTTTTAAATTTGAAAAACACCGTGTAATCTTTAATTAAAATTGTAGTTGCAATATTGGGACAGTTTGCATATTTTTCAGCTCATAAAATAAAAAAAAATCTGTGTTTATTAAAAAGTATTGAAAAATTATTGGAAAAATATTATTGGAAACGTAAACAAAAGTTCACCATTATTACTTTTTCGAGGTCTTTGAATCTCACGTATTCGATGTCGGTGCAACGACGAAAGTCGAAATCGATCGACAGCTGTGTACCGGTGGGAGTATATCAGTGAAGGTTCAAAGTTATTGATCTAATAGCAGCAGAGAGCATGCTATAGATCCCGTGCACACTCCGCCGCGATTTGATGTCGCGCGTGCGACCATATCGATATCGATATTATGCCCCGCGGCAAGTTGCACAGCACTTACTCTGTACTTTGCTGACAAACAAACTTTATGTGCCATTTTTTTTATTTCGAATTCGGAAAGTTTCGACGATAAATGCCCTCGCAAAAATGCACCGCAATTCCAAGTTGCGAAATTTCGAGGTTTGCTACGGCTATGGTAAACAGAATGCTCTGTGGATTACAAAGAGACCGTATATGGATTACAAGGGAGTATATATTTCACCTCTCTACGTGGCTTATTTATTAAACCGGAAATTTGTGCTGCTTGAAAACAGATTTACTGTTTAGTTCTATTAAACATTTCTGTTTTCCGCTTATGTAAATTAAATCGATTACAATACTATTGATATATTTCTTGTTATATTTTCGTAAAATTCATTATTTTAGAACTTAGCTGAGTACCATCAACGGTACTTTAATTAATTTCAATTGTCCTATAGTAGGTTTTTAACAGAATTTTAATGTATTTAAGTGTAATTTGACGTCGAAATTTTTGATCGAGGCTTTGTAGGCGAAAAATGATTTTATATAAAGCGAATTATTAAAATATTTATATAATATAGTGAAGTCATGGAGTGCACTTTGAGTATAGATTGACGTGCGTTAATTTGCAGAACGTAAAATGAGATTTTATTTTACAAAATTAATAAATATCCAATGTTTGCGTGGAATCTCCGATTGAATCGTCTGTTTGAAGATCATTTACTGTAGACAAACCGATTTTTTGGTGCATATGTTTTTTTCCTTATACTTGTATTCCTCCGCTCTTTCTCAGCTAATCCTGCTGAAATAATTATCGAATTAGCATTACAAAGGAGGAAGAAGATACGTTCTAAGACAAGATGCCTAGCTTCGTTATCTAATTGCCTTTGTTCCGACATCGGACTTCCCTTCTGAGCGACTATTAGAAACGTGAAACTCATTCTCATTGTGCCCAGAGAGTCCTCTAGACCGCTGTCACGTTAATTAAACGCACGATGTCGTATAATTCGCGTAAGACATCATTCGACCTGAACCATCTCAAAACGTCCTAGAAACATCGAAGAACACGAACAATTTCAAACTTAGGAATAAATATCGTATTATCTAGAATTAATTAATTTTGTAGGAATTAGGGAGATTCTGAGGAATCACACAAGATTTAAGGATTTGTTATAGAGATTTCAAAGAGAACAAAAACGTAAAACTAAATTTTAACCTTTATTAACAATAAATGAAAGAACTAAGAGCAAAGAGGTAACTTAAGAGATAACTAATAGGACGTGAATAAATTAAGGCTCGAATTAGGTTTTCGTCCAGGATATTAGAATGCAAATTAGTTGCGGAATATTTTCTCTTCGTTATACGGGATGTCCCTGATCCACGTCCTTTTCCATATACGTCAACAGCCCTTTAACGAATTTAGAATTGATTCTCCAAGAGAACGCTTCTATTTCTCTCGCAAGTACAAATTTTCATCTACGATACAAAATTATGCTAAAATGTAGTAAAATGGAAGTTTAAAATTAAATGATAATTAGCTCACGAAGCTTTTTGGCAATTGTAATTTCAGAAAAACTTTTCAGAAAATTCTATTCCAAGGTAGAAACCCATTTTTCCTCAAACTGCTCTTATTTGCGCAGTTTTATAATGTTTAATTTATTGTTAAACTTTAAAAGAGTGTACGCAAAAAACTCTCTCCCTGAAGTCATAGTCAGCGAGAATAGCTGAGCATGCTAAAAGGAAATCGTTGTTGGTTCGATCTCGACATTTTCCAGAGCTCTCCATCGTATTACTATTATGGATTTTTATATTTAAATATCGTGAAGAGGAGATGAAAAATTTCAGTCTTATTATAAAGCCTAGCTGTTTAATATTATGTCGGTAATATGATAGTTCATTCAATATTTACAGTTTATTCGATGCGAGCTATCACAATATGATATACGCGTGTATGCAAAGTTGGCATATATGTTGGCATATCGTCTAGAAGCGCCTTAAGATTCTTTAGTAAAGTGTCGAAAATTTGGGATGCCTCACCAGGGACCAGTTAAAATCATAAATAATTTGGATAAAATTTGTTAAGCCTATGTGTATATCTTAATGAAATGGTATTCATAATTTGTTTTTATTTTAGGACTGTCTTAAGTAATGATTTAAGGTACTAATACGACTCTCTGATTGGTTCATGACATTTTAGGATTGTACTTAAGACAGCATTAAATATAAAATCTGTGATTATGAATATTATATCGCCTAGCTGTAATTGAGACTTAATATAATTTCAAAAATGTCTTAAGCAAACGGCATTAAAAATCACAGTATTAGTGATAATCGTCACGTCAGATAGCACATAAACTGATGTCGGTTTTATCGTGAGAAATACGTTATCGATAGACAGCACGTCAAGAGTTAACACGGAGAGAATTGCAGTCAGTGGTTTCTGAAAGGAGTAAATCTCCGTTACGGAACAAGAGATTCCGTAAAGTTATGTATATGCAAACAGAATAAAATCCTCGGGCGATATCTTTACCGCGGCATACTGGAACTCACGGCAGATGATTAGAGTGCATTGAGGAATTTTTGAGGTGAGCGCGTGGGAAAGAAAGTTTTTTTTATTTCATTGAGAAAGTGGGAAGGCCGTATCATTGTATGCGATGATGGCATGTATTTACCGCACGTTGACGTTTCGCGTTCCTCTTTGTTTGCATTGGATCAACGGAAGATGTGCATTAAATGTACGAGAGTGCAAAGCCAAACGCCACGCGATATATCCAAGAAGCAATATTAAGTGATATCTAACAAGATTATATATTTTACAATCGTGCTCGTTTTTCCCATATGAAATTTGGTCATTTAATTGCGCGATTCAATCAGCTCTCGGCTAAATTTAATTAGACATTGAGGGAATCGATTGAACATTATTGCAGGCCATGATTGCAGAACGATGCAACTCTTTTTGCAGACGGTCGACCAATTAGTCATTAATTTCGTTATCTCGTGTGGAAAGCGACCGACGTTGCAAAACGTGCGGCGGTAAATTAGGTCACAAGACTAAACTTTGGCCCTCCTATCCTCGCCGCATGTTAAATGCGGCTGTCTCCCATCTCGTACTGTCATTAAGCGTTTGTCTCTCGTGGGCTAGACAAATAACACTTGAAATCAGGGAGCATGTAGCGCTAAATGCAACACTAAATAGAGCTGGGAATATACAGTGTCAATGAATCTTTGGTTTACTGCTCTTGAAATGTAAAATTTAGCAAACGTCACGATTTTGTCCCGTGTCAATTTGTTGACATGACATATGCGCACAGATTAAACTCGAAATTGGACAGTTACTACGCTTACGCTTATTGCTAAATGGAGTATGCAGAAGTGAGAATAAAATTATTATATCGAATCGGAGTTGAAGCCTCGCATCCTTTAAAGTTATTTCGATGACTTACAGTTTTTCACTAATCTATTATTTAAATTTAATATATTGATGAAAACGCAAAAAATACGTGTATATCTTTAAAAAGATATTAAAATCTTTAACTTACATCTTTAGAATTTTACTTCAAAATGCTGAAATGCGAGAAAAAAGTGGTATAAGAAGACTGAAATATTTTTACTACTGAATTAAAAACGTGTGATTGTTACGTTGTAACCCTGACAGTTGTTCTCGTTACATTTTTATGTATATATCTCTAGTACATTGAAAAAAATATTACTAAATCTTAACATATTTCTTTGAATAGTACTAAGTAAACGTTTATTTACAATAAATAAATATTTACTCAATAAAAAAATGATGAATTAAATTAAATGAATGATTTTTATTAAATAAATATATATTACATTAACTAAAATATTTACATTAACTAAATATTTGCTTAGAACTATTCAAACAAATATTTACTAAAATTTAGTATTTTTTAAAATGTATGTATTTTAGTTTTTTAACGTGTTAAATTACTATTCGCCTTGTGCTTATTTTTGGTGCTTATTTACCGTAATTGTAATTATAAGATTATCCAAAAGAACTTATTTCTTGTTGGCGTGATCCAACGATCGCATCTTCCCATTGAGGAAGGAAAGAACTGGGATCTCTCCGACCACCGAATAATAGCTTCTGACATTATCTGTCTTTCTGATCCACTGATGCGAATTTTTCTTCGAAGGCGAAACTTTCATAATTTCTTAGTAAGACTTGGTATTTCGAAAAATTTTATGGCGCGGCCTTCCATCTTCCTTGCCGTGATTACATCATTTCCCTTAATTCAAAACATGAGATTACACGAGTCCTCCGCAGCTTGCAACACAGTGACTCAATATGAGAAAATGTAATACCTCTTGAGAGCGAAAATTGGCAGTTCGAAAAACAACGACCTTAGATTTTACATGAATGGCGCTCGTCAAAAACCGCAATATGACAACGCGCAGTCGAAAAATTTACAAAAAAAAACATGGAACAGGTGAAATATTCACGTTCATATTCACGGATGCAATAGCTATATTTTTTTTCGATGTAACTTGTTAGAAAAAAAATCCAATGAAAAGTAAAACACTTTTAGTTTATCACCCATTTAAATGTTGATAAATTTAGATTGCGTATAGACGCGCTCAATAACAGAGCCGGATAAACGGCACTCACGAAACGAGTTGAAGTGACTTTGAATATTTTATTTCTGCATTTGCAGTTGGCAAAGTGACCCACAAAAACGAATGCAACGCTGGAAGAGACGGAAAATGAGAGAGATTTTCTCATAACTATGATATTTTTTCACGCAAGAAAATTACAATTGTATATATTTTATAATTTTGAAAGTTGATTACGGAAATAGTCCTTTGATTAAATCGCGATATTGAAATTTATATTACCAGACAACATGATGATTTTTTCGCACAAAACTGCGAAAAAAATATGAACAAATATGAATTAAGGGTGAAATAAATACGAACATTTATCTTTGCGCCGCAATTTTGAATTTTTTAAAAACATGAATAATGCAACGCGTCGTTCTTTAAATATGTAATTCAAAGTTTCTGCATTAAAAAAATTTTTGAAAAAACCGTGGACATGAAAAAGTTTTACCTCTGAAAAGAGCGGATGAAAAATTGAATATTTTGACGCATTCATAAAACCGATTGCCCATAATTATTATGTTCAACGGCTGTTCCGAATGAACATAACTATTCTATCCTCCTGTTGAGGAGGACGTAGAGATGTGGCGAGGTGGGGCGAGGTGCGGTCGTCGGAGCAGGGAGAGTGGCTGGGATTTGCATAATATGGGAATCGCTCCTGAGGCCAAGCTATTGTTCCGAGCGCGTCTATGCGCGTGGTGTAGTATGTGAGAAGATTCGACGAGCGGAAGAACATCCGAATACGTAACTCGGCGATAATAATTACGTTCCTGTTCCACGTAGCGCGCGGTGTGCTGCTTGGGCAACGCTCTCTTCCTTTCTCCTACATCGAATTGGCTGTATGGGGGAATTCGCTTGGTACTCTACTTGTTCGAAGATCTCGTTTCGCCACCGATTGATTCGGTGATCTGAGAAAGAGTGCCGGGGAGAAAAGATGGAAGGGTTGAGGGAGGGGCAGAATCACTTCTCGCGATGAAGAACGGAAAAGCAGTTCGTTGACAAGAATTCTGGCCATCCACAGATAAGAAGTTAATGAAACATTCCGGAATGCTTCGTTAACTCTTGGATTATCCTTCGTCAATTGCATCGCGCGTCATTTAAAACTTATATCAAATATGAAATCTGTGACAATTAATATTCTGACTTATTATTCTTTAATATCTTCAATCAATAAATTAAAAGAGTCGATTATTGAAAATTGGCTGAAATTTGATTCAAAGTTATTATTTATTGCTTTGTAATTTTTAATATTAATTCTTGTTCTTGAATATTTAAGTCTTTATATGAATTTCTCGTTTCTATTTTTGAATTGGAATACTCAAAATCACATAATGACGACTAATGGCGTAGATATTTACATAATGTATCTTTTCAGGCGTGCAAATAGTTTCCATTTGCTGGTATTTTACATTTAAATGCATACAGGCGTTAGAAACAAGCATCTTTGATAGCAATCTGTATACACATGTATACCTAGTCGCAAGTGTTTAGATATGCGAATCAAGATGCAACATGGTCGGTATATTGATTCTAACAAGCTACTCGACACAGTTTACATCGGTATTATTTCGACGTTCTGTGTTTCGCCGATTGTTGTTTGATCATCTCATGTCATCTACTATCACTAACTCTTAGAGTTGTTCAGCGCGATGCAATTTGGTAATTTATACACCGCGCGTGGCAAACGATGTTACTTCAATACAATTGATTTACGAAAGACTCTTACATGTGTTTTGTTTTTGCATGCTTTAGAGAACATTATTTTGCTTTATAACATTATTCTAAAGCAACGTTATTCTTAAAAATGTTAATTAAAATTCTGTCTTCATTGTCTTGCTCGAGTAAACAAAACTGAGTCGCAATAACATACATGGTATAAAAGCAACTCGAGGAATTTTTAAACTATTTTTGACTTGCAGCTATTTATATAAATTTATTATATGTTTTTAATATTTTATGAGTAGATCAAAATATCTCAGCGGATGTATTAAACGGATGTCAAAAACCTTCCAACAATTAGATTCTGAAAAAAAAATTAACTGTAAACGTTTCTACTGCGCACGTTAATTCATATCATACTCTCCAATATAAAAATTTAGTATAATTTAGAGAAAAATTATTATTTTATATTATTTTAAATTTTACATAATTCTATAGAAACATGTATACATTATTAAATAGTAATGCGAGACGAAACACTTGAACTTTGATCTTTGCTATCTCATTCAGCTATAGAATTAGCTCTAATTAATATTAATTCAGCTCATATGACATGTCAGATTCTACCCACGCATGCACCAGCATATAGATGCATGGCAAGCTCACGACATCTGGGCTAATAACATAGGATAATAGAATGGTTGCTAGCGATATACGTCTCCGTCAGTAATGCTACCAATTACAATGCATTAGCGAAACGGCATCAGATTGAGATAGAGATGAAGAGAGAGAGATTGAGAGAGAGAGAGAAAGAGAGAGAGAGAGCGCGCTACCGATGGAAATGATATGATGGAGATTAAAATACTGTTACGATTATAAGGTTAAACAGCTCGCGTAAGGGATGGCAGAAGGTCCATGGACCCCAATTACGATGACCGGAAGCGCGGCAACATAACGGCAACGGTTACGAAAGCGAATCGGTGATTACGGAACTGAGGTGCAAGGATCTTTGGATCCTATCGTGACTCGTGGTTGTTGTTGGTTCAGGTGATTTCGGCTCGGTCGATCGCTGACCTTTCGCCATGTCATAATCACACGAGTCGCGGCTTTTTACGTCTAATCGACACGAGAGCTGATTTCGTGACGGATACGGGTATCGATCCGTAAAATCAGCGTCCTCTCCGCGAGATCCGCGACACGCGAATTATACGGTACGCTTGTAAAATTCGGCGCTACGCCGTGCGATAGTGCCTTATTGCCTTGAACAGAGATCGCTTAAGACTCGCGCGTGCGATTATCTTCTTTCGAACGACGAAATGCCATGCCGATCCCAGTGAAGAAAACGCGGCAGTGCGGCTTCTTCGGTTGTTTTGTGCCGGTCCTCCATGAAGAGGCATAAAGGAAGTAATCACCCGCACTGATTGCGAAAAACTGCCGACCTGACGCGAGCCTCGTCCTTTTCACGGTTGCTTGCATGCCGCCATCCTCGTCTTTGATTGCTTCTTTTTTTTTTTTTGCTATGCATCATGTAGGAAGGTAATCGATCACTTACATTGTATTGATTAATTCTGTGGGATCGAGTCTTCCTCTCCATAAAAAGAGGCTGTATTTATTAGAAACAAAGACTGATGTATCTTTGCCTCACATTTCTCTTATACATTTTAAATAATCTATTACAATTTACAATCTTTAAAATTATTATAAAGATAAAATTATATTTATTTATGAGATAAATTAAAATTATTTTGCGTGAATTCCAGTTTCAAAAAAAAATTTAAGAAGTTGGACGAATACAGTAGTATATTAAAACAACAAATTTTTTTTAAACAAAAAGCAATCTTTAATACTTTTAGTTTTTTAAATCTAATATTAAACAGTTTAGAATTATTTCTGAATAAATGGTCGAATATGAATAAATTAAATTTTTTGTAATTTTTATCAGTTATTCGTTGTTTGCATATCTATTTTTCTCTTTACATTTATTTATTTTAATTTGCTTGACAATATAAAGTAAGTAATTATACATCAAGTTCAATCGTCGCAGTAATCGCGAGCTCTGCAATTACTTTTAATAAAGGAGCAATATTATCATTCTTTGCTTTAATTAAATTACGAAATTCATTGATATTGCTCTCATTAGTATTGTTAACCGATATACCATTATGCAATCAAATCTCCTTATTAAGTTATTACTTCTATTACTTATTTCCTTCTGTTTAATTTTTTTATAAACTTTGATTTACCTTTTCCTGTATAAATATCAGCTTCCGCAGTAAAAACGAAAAGGTAAACATGAAAATATACAATTTGTTCATTTATTTATAATTATCATAATTTTCATAATTTTCTCTTGCTATTTTGTAAGATTCTTTCTAATTAATTTTTTTTTAGTTATTATATATAATTATGTATTTCAATGAAGCCGTGAGTTATCACGAGAAAAGTGATGTAAAAACAAAAGTGTAGGAGGCTGACCTACCGCTATTCTTTCTCAATCGCTATTCAGCGCGGAAGACCAGATGTTGATGATAAGTGAGCGAGTGCATCGCATTGGAGAAACCCATGGACGAACTGAAGTGTAACCTCGTAAACACGGGAGAAATGTGCCGCGACAAAGAAAAGGAAGACGCTTGAAAGTAACGCCATGCGGAAACCTGGCGACGTAACAATTATCTCATCCGCGTCATTACTTTCTAAGTTTCTAATTAACTGCAGTAGCTCTGAACACGCAGTATCACTTATTAGAGAGGTGTTAAATACGAGAACGGATCGCTGCTTCGAAATCGCGAAATGTAATTTCTTATCCAAGATTATAGTTTATGCAATCTTAGATTGCAAGAATTTAAAAACATTTGCGTATTATATCAAAAATTTTTCTCCGATTTTTGCACTCAACACTATTTATTTTCACAATGAATACGTAGTATTTTCTATGCTGACGGTGTGGAAAAATTCTTGTTTTTATGTTTTTAACAGATACTAATTTATGGAAATTTATGGAAAATTTTTTATCAAAAGCCAAAGCGTATTGTTACATAGGTATAATATTTATTGTGAACTGCCAATTAATGTTTCGCAAACTTTAGATATTAGAGGTAAAGTAATATTTGATCATGAAATTGGTGCGTGAAATCGGTTCAATCGTTAGACCGAAACAATCGGTTTAGAAATCAGTGGCATTATTTATCGAAAAAATCCATATTAAAATTATTGCGTTTCGTTAAGCGTATTAACTACATTGGAACATCATCAGTATTGTTGCATGTATTTCACGTAGCTCAGCTATAGCTAGAATTAGAATCACTTGTTTCGATTACAAACCGTGTTCTATTTTTGAAACAAATTAAGATAGAAGAGAGAAATTATATAAAATATATATTTCTTTATTTTTTATGGAAATTGAAACAGTAATGATAAATGCAAGTTTTCTCAGTTTCATGAAGTTTAAAACCTTTTTTAGAGATTTTTTTTCTTGGATAAGTTGTACATGACTCTATTACCTAAATTTTATTTGTACATTTGTTTTCTTTTCTATACATCTCAATTAGCATTAATTTAAAGTAAAAAAAATTTTTGAATTTAGTACATAATCGTACATTAATTTTATTTTTAATTAAATAATTAATGAAATAAATAATTTTATACTTAATCGGATGAAAATTTTGTTGATAAAATCTTAAAATTAATCAAAGGGAAAGGATAGGATTTTATTTATCTAAGCTTAATTAAAAAAATCTTTTCATTTTTCATTAAATATATTCTGAAGAGAATTCACGACGAAACGTGATGTGACTTCGACGTTGAAACAAGTGCCATTGTTTTTTCAATATTTTCAAGGAGATTCTCAAGAGAAAGTATATGATTTCTGAGACATTTATATTCATGCAACTACAGCATCTGCGTGTTGTGTGCGCAACATTAAGCACTCCATTAATGAGCAACGGAGCTGCAGCTCGTAAGCTGAGACAGAGCAGCGAGCGTCGCACTTTCCCGTCTATTCGTGAATGTTCATCTGAATGTTCTCCGATAACCGGAGATCGAACCATTCGCCAAAGTTACAAATCTCGTTTTCTCTCTCTTTCTCTCTCTCGCAGGGAAGTGAACGCAATCTTCGCAGCTCCTCCGAGTTCGAACGAAGATAAAAACCGGTATAACTTTCGACGTGTTTAATTTTCGATCGAATATCTCAGAAATGTGCTCTACGCCAATTGTGCGACGGTTTCATTACGATTAGACGCGGAGATAATTCCCTATGGCTATAGTTTGAAACTTTGAATTCGCAGAGATTACTCCTCCAGTTCCAAACGTCGTCGACAATAAGTAACGCAATTAGAGCGCTTATAGGAGCGCTGGAAACACGACGACGATTTGCCAGGAGCGATTGTGAGCCGCAGGCGAATTAAAATAATAATCGGCCGCCTGCAGAGTCACGGATAATCCGAAATTCCAGGACCGCCTCTGTAATGATGGCCCGCTCATAGTCGTGACTGCGACAAATGGACTCTCCGCCTTGGCAAAAATTCTCGCCGTCGTCTGCCCGGTTAATCAAGACATCACAACGCGAGATTACCGGAGATTACGTGCGGTCGTCGATAGTCTTTAATATTTCGAATTAAGTGGTTACTCAATGGCGCAGGGTGTCTCCCTGATTTCACTCGATGCTTCGTCACTTTTGCATGGTTTCTGGAAACATGCACATAGTGCGTTTATACAGAAAAGAAAGTTTTTGATTTAAAAAAATATTAGCTGATTCAACTATTATAAATGCGACAGTTATGAGCTGTCATGCCAATATTTATTAATTTACATAAATAACATGATTTAATTTAAATTATAAGGTTTTGTTGACATGATTCATTATATTTAATTTAAATATTTAAATACTTGAAGTAAATAATCGCTACAAATTAAACGCATTCAATCAAGTTAATAACTTTTTTTCTCAGTATGATGTACTATAGCAACACAAGTAATTTTACATAAATATCAAATATTAAAAATTTGAATTCCACGTATAAAATACATATAATTGTATTTTGTATATTGTATTAAAATTATACAAGAATAATATTATACAATAGAGAATAATTTACATAAAGATATCAATTCTCTTTCTTAGTAACTGTGTTGACCTATTCTCTGAAGCGATAAAGCAAATACATTATAAATCAATATCCAAGTAGATTCCTCATTCTCAATGATCTAACTTTTTCGAGTTGCATAAAGTAAGATAATATTTGTAACGTATGTGTCAAACTTGAAACAGTTTGGTACGAGTAATTAAACGCATGCATTATTATTGAAGTATATTAATTTGTATTTTTTACGTAGTACGCGCGTTTGATTATTCCATCGCGTATTTAGTTTATATTAAAATGTTTTTTTTTTTTTTTTATAAATGTCACAGCATGTAATTTCAAAGTTTGTTTTCATCTGTCCGTATCTATATTCGAGGGTGTGAGAAGCAAAAGCATGACAACGCGTAATGCTCCGCATATATTGCTGGGATAATCTAGCGTGTATTATCTCGACATTCTTTATTTTCGTTTGCTTTTCATTAATAATTAGTTAATTAATTTTCATCAATAATTTAGTGATCCAAAATGATGGAACCGACCGCATGACCCGATCATTATCTCTTTCCGCTAATTGCGTTATTATTTAATTATTGAATATTTTAATTAATGTACGTTATACATGTTATACATCTCCCTTCAGAGAGAAATATGATTAGACAGAAATATTTCCTTTTTTTATTATATTATATTTTATCCCCTGTTACGTCATAACTTTTCATTCACAACAGAACGCGAACTGATACACAGACGTGTCAGTCATTTCTTTTTACAATTGGTACAAATGAACCGCCCACGTGCTTTCTACGAAGCTTTCTGCGACTTTTATGCTATTATTTTATCGATTCGTTAGTGAATGAATGTACGGATGTCAAACGCAGCCATTCGCGTGAATCCGTATATATGTTTCACAGTCCTGTAAAATGGTTACGATTCCTATGTTGATATTTCAGTTATTCGGGCAAATACTGGGCCGTGAGCACGACTTGTGCTGGAAAACACGAAGTGTTCTCGCTCACGGCAAGGATCGTTCTCAAGGATGATCTCCGCGCTAGCTCGTCTCCGTTTAAACATGAAAAGGTGAAAGTTGAGCGAAGCATCATTCTAGAGGCTTTTCATATTTAAAGGTCAACAACTAGTGGTCGACAATAACTGCGATGTTTCTTCCGCTTACGTGGTAATTTTATGCCAATTTCATCGGTACGTGACGGTATCGAGGCGCGGATATTGGAGGAGTCTTATAATTTTTTAATAAAGCGACGACGAATTCGCCACGGTGCTGAATAATGTAACGATCCGAACAAAACAGCAACGTCAGAAATAGTCTAACGAATTTTTAATTCGAGATATAATCGTGAAAAGTCATCATTGAAGTTTTCGTTGCATTAATATCTGAAAGTTTAAAATCTTTCCAAATCAATAATTCAAACTTGTATTATTAATTATAGCTTTGAAGCATCGATCATATCTCGGCAGTTAATTTAAATGGAAAATTCATACTGCAGATATTCATCTATTATTTCAGCAAATTATTCTTCATTATTTTAATTAATTACTACTCAATTTATTTTTTGTTATTTTAATACTTTATTATCAAGAAATTCAATAATCATATAAGATTAATTAACTTATTTTAATCCTTTAAAATCAAATCAAACTTAATTTTAATAATTTTCATCCGATGTTACTTTAATCTTTAATTTAATTCTTATTTTATCATTCTATAATTTTAATAACGTCACGAAATTAATTATTGATGAACAATAATACGCGAACTAAGGAAAATCTCGGAAAGCGATGTGAAGACAATGCAAAGACGATCTGATGAACGATGTGAGTCGCTCGTGCGTGAATGCCGATGGCTTTAAAGTTGGCTTCAGCAACTGCGTCGGCGATTGTGCATTTCTCACTTTCTTTCTCACAAGTAGTCCATTAATCGCCCCATATTCATTCGTTGAAAGGGAAGTCTTAAAACGCGTCGCGCGTACGAAAGAAATATATGTATGTGTATGTATATATAGCATTAAAGCGTCTGCTTTTCCTGCTATCTAGCACTAACTTCTTTCGCTGGAGAACGGATTTTATAACAGCGTATTCGACTTCGCGTATCTCGCACGATGCTCTCGCGGATTCGTTAATATCGTCAAACGAAAGTAAAAACTTTCATTCGCGCTGCTACTGGCTGATGTCGTGCTTCCTAGGAAGAAGATCCCCGGCAGCATTACGTATTCGTGTAGCTCATGTACCAACCAGCTCTCGCGACTTGATGCTTGGATAACGTACGATGTACTTTTGATATGTTGCCAGTACAGTTACTCCAAACTTTGTTTAGTGACATTTATAAGTGTCTTAAATTATTAGGAGGTATCGCTTGGTACAGTTAAGATGATAGACTGATGCGACCTCATGTATCTTTGTATATGAGGCAATTTGAAGGTGTAATACTCCTCGACATTACTATTCTACAGCGTAAGGAACATATCAAGTCAAAATGATTTTATTTTATGATTTTATTTGTTATGAAAGTCAAAATGAAGGTTTTTTTGTTAGAAAATTTGGTTATTCTTTGATTTTAACAATAAAAATAAAGTTACTTTGATTTTTTACTTTTGTGTTCCTTGTAAGGAACTTCCAAAGTGTGTAGAAACCTTGTATAATAATTTTTGTAAAAACGTCTTCGATATCGGAAAACGGTGAAAAATACGTATTTCAATATTCAAAAGTTATTTTTTGGCATAGCTGTTTATTATTTACCATTCCCAGGAGGATAAGAGAAACGGATAATGACAAATATATGAAATTTCCATTTTTATAATCGTCGTTTTGGATGAAATTATTCATATAGTTTAATTTAAAATTGTCAGCGTTTTGATCGCCGATAAAAAACTTTTCAAATAAGCTTTCGCTTTACTTCCGTGCCATTTAGAATTTTCATCACCTCTTCCTCGCGCATCTGAGGATTGTGATCGATCAGAGCATCCATGCCAAAAAGCTGTTTTGAAACTGAATCTGAATCTGAATACATTATGTTTCACCGTTTTCCGATATCTTCGTTTTTATAAAAATTAGTATTGGATATTCCACACTTTTGGAAAATTCTGGATATCTCTTACAATACATTTTATCCAACGAACGTCTTTATAAGATGTTGGAGATTTGTGCTGTATGGGACTGTATTTGGATGATGTTTTCTTTAAATAAATAAGATATCGATAGCTTTAACATAGCATATTATGCTGTATATTTTCTGCTTTTGATATTTTATACATTGCTTTCTTCTCAGTATCTAAAAGCGTTCTATTATGGTAACAAGATTTCTGAATTGCCTCGAGAACGTGATGTATGTTAAATATAGATCTTCATTTCCATATGTATATTAATTGATGTGATGATAGTGAACGTAAATCCCATTATAAGTAAATTGTGAATGCGCGCATCTGTGACATAAAAATTACCATTCTAAAAACTTATATGATCTTGTTTCCATAAAGGTTTATGGAGCCACTTCCTTATAATCTCTTAGACTTTCATGGTAAGTTGAAGTAGAGAGCTGTAGAGACTAGTTTTGCCTTACATTGCTTCAATTTTCTTTTGTTCTCTAATGCAACTCGTTGAGTCTCCCTTGTGGTTTTCTACTCAAGGAATTTGATTGATTTGCTACGATTTCCGCAGAATTCCAACCGGAGCCTCGGAAATACCTTTCCAAACAAATATAAATGTTTAAGCACCAAAAGAGAGAAGATTAGTTTTTAGCGGTGAAAGTGCGTTATTACGATGATCGTTGATCGTGTCGTATTTTGCTTAAATTGCATTGGAAATGAGATGCCTATCCGACGATTTCCACGATAATTACGAAGTCTCACGGTAACGAAAACTATAGGCAAAACTATTGTGGCAATTGTGGTGACAAAAAGAAAGCAAAATTATGGAGAATAATTTCACATTTTCTATAATTCCGCGTTAATCGGAAGCTATTCCTTGAGCATTAATAGACTATAAATTGACTTCGGTTCGCACAACTTTGCAAAATAAATAAACAAAATTCTGCCTCTTGAAGTGTATTATCCGCACATCAAAATTTTATGATATTATTAAGATATTATTAACGTATATTTATATTATTTTTTAACATTAGATTTACGGGACGTGATTTCATTAATTTGACAAGTTTCGGATTTCACGATCAAAATTTATAGAAATTATCATTACTGTTATTTCCTAGCAGCAATTTTTTCTGACTTTTATTAATGAAATGATATGAATATATATCTTTAATTTTTCTTCTTCGGCTTTTTAATTTTGAAATTCTGTATGTAGCATTTATTTATTTCTTTTAGATACCTGTCAATTAACGAGGATGGTTCCTGTAAATCTGGTATTAATAAAAATATTGTTGTTAATATTAATAAGTTTGTGGTAACATTATTAACATTTCATTTTATCGCATATAGCTAGTTAATTAATATTTGGAATACTTCAAAATTTATTTTTCAATAAAGCAAAATAAAAGTTAATTAATAATAGATTATTGATAAAAATAGAAATTAAAAATAAAAAGAATAAAAAAATTGTTTCTATTATTTTCAAAAATTTCAACATGTAAATATATTCAAAAGGTATCTATATTTTATTTATGTTAAAAGTAATAATTAAAAAATGGGCTGTCAAAACAAATGAAAAATTAATAAAAAATATTTTTAATGCTTATGTATTATTTTAAATAGATCGGCTGTATTATTTTAAATAGATTGGCTAATTTTATTGATTAAATCTCTTATATATTTTTTTCTTTAAATTTTTTCAATCTAATAGCTTAATTAACTAATTAATATCTACTTTTTTATTTTTTTTAAATATTATATTAATAAATGGAATATAAACTTTTTTGTTTTTTTAGACTCAAAATAATTGTTTTCTTATTCTTTACATTAACTTTTTATATGTCACAAAACGGCTGCTAACGCGAAATTACTGATTAAATGTAATTATTTCTGATAACACAATTTCACACTATAGTAAGAAGGTAGATACCGCAAGCCGAAATAGCTCAGTTGGGAGAGCGTTAGACTGAAGATCTAAATGTCCCTGGTTCGATCCCGGGTTTCGGCATCCTTTTTTTCTTTTGTTAGATAAACTCATAAGGAATACAGAGAGAACCTGTTTTATCATCATTTCTTATGTGATTGTTCGAAATGAGCCGAAATAGCTCAGTTGGGAGAGCGTTAGACTGAAGATCTAAATGTCCCTGGTTCGATCCCGGGTTTCGGCAAGTGTCTTTTTTTTTTTTTTAGATATAATTTATATAAAAAAGATGTGCTCACAGACTTTATTTTTATTGTGAAAAAAAATTACCAGTAAAAAATATTTTATTTTATTCTTTTTTAATATATATATTTTTTATTTGTACTGAAAGCAACGAACGTTTCAATTAAATTACATTTTCTTTTAAATTCTGTAATTATGCGTTGTCTAAATATAGCGTAGGCTTATCGAAGATGTCCGTGAAAGATTAGAAATTATATTATCAAGAAATAGATAATTATAAATCTTTTCCTTTAATTAATTTATTTAACATTTTAATAAATATCTTTAATATGTAGTTAAATAACGATTATTATTAAATTATTGTGTAAACGGATCAAAGTCCTCTTGACTATACATGTAGTCGTCGACCTAGCCGCAGGCTGCGATTGTATCATTCTCGCGTGAGTAAGAACGCGATTATATCGATAATAATAATTCTCGATGTAAAAGTTAGCGAGTGTAATTCACGATTCAACGACCTGTTCATTGAGTATAAACCGATGAGTTCGTGTATGTTTCGAGTAACTACATTACACGCACAAATTGCAATTATACACGTTCGTCGCACGCTTGTTCGCCATGAGAGATATTTGACACGGCTGACACATTATACATCGCAATCCATTGTACGTCAGAAGTGTTAGCGTTAAACCCTTGGCGTTTAACGGATTATTTATTACAGAGTGTTTCAAAATCGACGTCGCGCCTCTTTCAATCACAACTTTCGCTGACAACTTTTTCCTAATGAGGACGTTGAAATCATAGATACTTCTTGATAGTCCTCCCTCTTTCGACATACGCAAATCACAAACAAATTGCAGTCTATTAAATATACCATATAAAATTCGAAATAATCTCTGAGATAATCATACGTTAAAGTAAATGTCTATTGCAAAATGTCGATAGGTGTGTCTATCAATCATTTTCGCGGTTTAAACTACAGCTCCATATTACTTAATTGCTACTGCATATTTATCGCGATTAATTATATTTGCCCGTTCTAATTCGGGCTCCCCGATTTGTCATCTATAAACCAACTTCCTACACGCATACGTTTTCCTTTTGAAATTTCAACGATGAGATTGCCTTCTCTTATCTACGTTTATTACCTCACCGACCGATATTGCCTGCGGGATTCCGAAATGTGGTGTGCTTCTGGAACAATTATCTCTTAATTAGATTTCTGCTCCGAGAGCATGTATGTTTCATGGTGCTCTCCTACGCATCGATGCGCTATCTTCGTTTCCGTTCCACTTAACATTTCTATACTCCATAGGGAAATACAATAACCAATCTACATTAATAATTTATACATTTATGAGATTTTATTTCTTTTTATTGTACTGATTCCAAAAATTTTTTTAAATAACAGCAATTATATCATTTAATGGCAATAGTCATATCTCATTCAGTAACGGTTTGATGACTTCAGAGAGAAGAATGAAAGTTGCGTTTGCGTTAAGAATGAGTATATGAGATGAAATCCTTGAATAATCCAATCTTAGATAGTTTATAATTATATGATATATTAAATGTAAATTTATCAAGATTTAATTTTTATTAAAATTTCGAGCGTTGATAAAACGGCGCTCAAAATGATTACAAATATGGTATATACGTATATGAAAATACATATAGTATATACAGATTCACATTAAATTATTTAAGCATTAAAGATTCGCCTTTGACCGTTATAGGCCTTCAATTCCTATTTTCTATTGGTTGTATTTGTGTGTTCTCATGTACAGTCTAATAAGATTTTTATTGTCCTTATTGTTTAATTTTTGTGTTGCTGAAGAGAGCTAATGTCCTGTATACATGTCACAGTAGAAGAATAATAATCAATTTACTAGTTGCTATTACCTCATTTGTTCTTTTATTTGATTTATTATTGTTCACTTAATAAATTATGCCCTGTTTACAGAGTCGTGATTGACGATCTATCAAACATGTTACGCCTCGTGAGCCTTCTATTTCTATGTAAGTATAATTCAAATTTTATTTTTATTTAACATCATAGAGTAATTTAAATAAGTCAATTTAAATAAGTCATTTTTTAAAAAATTGCATTTTTTTTTTAAATGATTCTGAGGACAGAAATAATAATAGAAACAACTGTATAATAAAATAATAATAATAAAATAATAATGCAAAATAGAAATTTATTTTATTTATTATATATAT
>NW_017259198.1:748811-751547 GCF_001594045.1 Atta colombica
AATAATAAAATAAAGAAATTCCTACATCCATTGTGTATTACTAGAGTTTTAATAGGTTCAATTGAAAAATTAGATTATACAAAAAAACATGATAAAAACATAATAGTTTAAACATAATATAATTCTCGTAATATATTGTAATTTTTAATGTATTTACAAATATCTGGATTATTTAACAAAAAGGCGATGTGCGTTTTGACATTAATGAAGGCAGTAATGAAAAAAATTTTAAGTTTAATAGATAAAATAAGTATATTTCATAGCCATGTCCCTCGTGATTCGCGGACTTCGTTCTTCAACGAATCAATTCACCGGCGATGAATCGGCGGAATAAAAATTCCTTCTTTTGAGTTGGACGCGTCATTCTCTTTTTGTCGTTCTTTGTCTTCCACGGTCTGGCATTTAAAGGATCGATGGGAATACGGGAATACAATCGGCGAAACGGCATTTACTGGCACACCATTTTGATGGTCACCGCCCATCAGCAGTGGACAAACGATTAATCTCCACTGCGCCACCGCTGCGTGGGATTATTCAATATTTTTATTTATTATTTCCCCTTATCACCGGTATTCATCCGTGCTGCTAGCCGATAATTACGAACCAATCGTGTATCTATATCTCTAGCAGCGTGGGAGCGCCGTGGCATCCTGTCGTGCGCGGATAAAGTCAAGGATTCGCTTCCGCGGCGAAGATGAATCCGATGTAGAATCGCTTGGTCCAGGATTTATGGCCGTTTACTCCACGCTTCTCTTCTGCGTCGAGAAGCACGGCACAATTTGCGGTACAAGAAGATCGATGTTGTTGACTCACCGGCCATTCACGCAGCATTTGTCACGCGCTTGTCGTTGCCTCTCATCGCGGAAATATGGAAATTTTATTTTCCTTCACGGAATTTGCGTAAAAAGGCTTTAGAGAAACAGCATGTTCAAGCCACATTTTCAGGGAAAATCGTAAATCATACTTGACTTATATTTATTAATAAGCTATATCGATTTCTGGATTGAATTTTTATATAGCCTTGTTAGGGGAATACAATACATTTAATTATATTAATTAATAATAATTTCTTAATAAAAAGCTTTTGTATATTGATTGTTTATCACTTTTTTCAAGGACTAATTTTAATATAAATCTTAACTTACTTTATATGGTACAGGCAGAAATTTAATTTTATTGTTAATAATTAATAAATTAATAATTCTCTCTAATAATACTTAATGATGCAAATATTTATAAATAAAAAGATTTTATGTAAAGAAGAAATAATTTATATTATTTATAATGATGGAGAACTGAATTCAGAAAAGTACAGAAGAAAATGTATAAATATATTAATTAACGATTTTTGATGCTGATTAAAACTTTCTGAAAAATGTATCACGTTATTGTCGCAAATTCGTATTTTCACAATAATAATTTATAGTGTAATGAAGAGATATATTAGATTAACTGAAGGAGCTGAATAACGTTTGAGAAACCTCTCAACGTAGCGAAGTAGAAAAGTTCACGACTACTTCTGTGGAAGGAACGCGCGATTCGATATCCGGGACTTAGTGCAAGTATGCGCGGAAAATTTTTCATCACCATGAAAGTTCGTCGCTTACCTTCGCGAAACTTTGCACGTTTTCCGTGATCTCGTAAAGAATTTCGCGGAGCAAGTTACGACTTTGTCCGTATCACTTTTTATCCATCTTTGTTATTCTGTCGCATCTGTCTTTCTCTTTCTGCATTTTCCAATAATGTTCCGTATGACTTTGTATTCAGCACCATTGAGTTTCTTCTTTGAGATCTCAAGGTATTTGAAACCTAGGATCATAGTCAGATTATTAATTCTTTTTCTGAAAAAATTATTTTTTACTCACAATTAATAGTTATTTCTTTGAGACATTCACAAATAATTTATTCCCAATATTATAATGTTTGGGGCGGGTTCTATATAAAATATATAGAATCGCCTTTAGTTACCATCTATTATATTAAATCACTGTGCGAACTTCTAATATTGGTATGTCAAACAACAAAACGATGAGGTCTAGCGACCTATGACTCGAGTTTTTACGCTTATGTAATGTGTCACAGGTATCACGCGCTTTCTCTCTCAACTATAAATTCTTTGATAAATTTTCTTGCAGCTCTTTGCGATTGAAAGGCATAACTCTTTGATGTGATTCCTGACAATTTTCAGAAGCACGTATTTATAATCAAAATTAATTTAAAATTTCTTAAAAGGTAATTTATATAACAACTAATTTAACAATGGAAAACATGACTAAAATATTCTGATCGAAGTTTCTTTCAGACCAAATAGTTTACTAAAGACAACTATTTTCCATTTTTAATAGCAACAAATATTTTTTAAACTTTCAAATATTCTGAAACATTTAAGTTATAAAATATTCAATATTATTTATTATTATTATATTTATTATTATATATAAAAAGAGTTATATTAATAGTTACATAAACTTTTTAAATTTAATTAGTTCTTTTAATTCTCAAAATTATGTTTTATATTTTTAATACGTTATTATGTATGTTTCCGTGTCGTCTTTGATATCCAACACGTATTCAATTATAATAGTTATAAAATTATAATATAATGTGATAACCTTATTGTTGTTTTTCTTTTGATTAAATTATGTTTTATCTTTTTAATTTTATATATGTTCCGTACAGAGAGAGAGAGAGAGAGAGAGAGAGAGAGAGAGAGAGAGAGAGAGAGAGAGAGAGAGA
>NW_017259198.1:751647-777587 GCF_001594045.1 Atta colombica
CTTATGAGCTAAAAGAAATTTGACGAGGTCAGTGTAATGTGTTTTCGATATTGATTTTGTTTTACCGCGAATAGTACGCTGAATAGCAGCGGGAAAAAAAAATTTCGACATGTACAATTCTACTATAAAACCTATGGGATTATACGGGCGCATCGACCGTGCGATTCTGCTAGCATGCACGCTTGTCGTTGATAAAACTTCTTTATTCAACAGCGAAAACAGCCTGAACCGCCGCTGGCATATTTTCACAACATCGCGTTGTAACGAAAGCAGCTATACAAATATCCCAAATGGTTGCCATACGACTATAGAACATCCGGATTAGGCGACCGCGCTTCGCTGACCTAATTTCCTATAGAGCAAGACGCGTGATTATTTAATCCTAACTCTAATCCCGTTTCCGACTTTCAGGTATCGCTGCTATGTACACACCTGGCCACTGCGAGACAGAGGTGAGCGCTTTTAAGATTAAGAATAGCCTACTTCTAGTCATAAGATGTACTATTATCTCACCGTTAAAGATTGAAATTAAAATTAATCTTCAATTAAATCCAGAATTAATTTTGTAACTAATTTTGATTCTCTCTATGTATAACTTTCCATGCCACTGTTAATTTTATAAAAATGTCATTGAATTTATCACGCAATGATAATTTCGATACAATATCTCCGCGCGATCTTTTAAGTTTAATATTAAGTTCCTGACTTTTCCGTAAAATTCCGTAAAGATGGATGATGAAGTTTTTATATCCATGAATTATCCTTCTCTCGGTGCTTTCATGGATTCTCCAGGCGGTAAGCTGAGTCGGATAATTTAGAAACATCCTAGAATATTTATTATGGATTTTCTTAATTCTATAGAAGTATAAGTGAACGAACAATGCTGTCGTAAATATTCAAGTGGCGCTAATCTGAAGACCGAGCGGCTCCAATCAGGCGACATTTTGAACGCCGAAGTTAATTAGCGGCTAAGTAATTAAAGTCCCCGCGGCCCTTATTTCAAGCAATGTAATTTAACTTTCGTAGAATTCTGTACGGACGTTGTACGCGCGACGGTTTATTGCGACGATTTACGATTTGCGAGCAATCGATTCGAAAGAGGTAAAGCGCGGTCGGAACGCGCGCTTCGGGGCGACGCGAAATTTTCAACCGCGAGCGTGGAAACATGCGTTACGAACGCTCTTTTCTCATCCCTGCAGATGTAACGCGGATTTTAATTTACGAGAGCGCGAGATCTAATTACAGAGTTACCGAGTTACGCGCTCCGCGCGAGCGGATTCCGTGAAAAATCGCTCGAGTGAAATTACGATACACTCTCGCTTTAAAGTTGCCGTTAACACTGCTAATAAATGTCGACAATGGTCAATACTGTGATGCACTGGTTAACCATGATTTACGCGTTGTATAAGTATAGGTAACGACGACGGGCGCTCCTCTGCCCACACTCTCTACAGCGAAATTTAATCAAACTTTCGTTTCCCAGTGGGATGCGAGTTGCAGTATCGAATTTCATGTGCGGGATAACGCAGCGGCGAACGTTTGTTCGTATTTTGTGCGTCGTATCGTCTCGCGCACGCAAAATCAATAACGTTTAATGCACTCGTCGCGCTCATTCGAGCGTTCAAATGCATAAATTGATTTCCCTAATTAAACATTTATATTACGTATGACATATAAAGAAAGAAATAAAATTTCGTGGTAAATTGTGGCTGTTTTTTACTAGGATAATATCATCTAGAAATAACAGCTAAATCCTCAAATTCGCTTAAATTCATTTTTTTGCAAATTGCGATTACGTCATAAAAAAATATCGCAAATATTGAATTGATAACTGGCCTCTCGACTTTGTACATTTTCAATTAGCTTTAAAAATAGTGTCTTTTTTCAACGATTTCACATTAACATTATTACCACGTGCAATCTGATCATGATGATTGGATTACAAGATAGTAAAGATGCAAGTACACTGGAAGAAAAGAGCAAGCTGTAAGACGAGTTGAAAGTAGTGTATCTTCCAAGAGACCTGCGGAAACTCGTCGTCGCGAGCGCTTTTCTGGAAGTAGTTCTACATTCTGAGAGCGTATTACGTTGCAGGCATCGCGAGATGTCGAGCATGCGAGACTGCCAGAGTTCTTCACGGAATTGGACCTGTCGAGTCTTGAGGCATCCGAAGAAGACGTCGAAGCACTGAAGAAAATCGTAAAAAGGCTGGCGCCCGAAAAGAACGGCGAGTACCAAGTTTACCAAGGTTCTCTCATAGAACTGTCCTACTAACCTCGAGACTACATCGCTAATCTCTTTTTCTTTTCTGACCTGACTAAAGTGATTCGCTTTTTCTTTTATTGCCAGTCTTCTTCGGTAACGAGGACCTTCTCAAGGAATGGCTCAAAGGAGCGGGTATTATTACTTAAAACGTTTTTCTCTGTGCATGTCGTGTCTCTTTGATGGTGTAACAACCGTTCTTATTCGTGTACTCTTTTATTATTGTTTGTAAAATAAACTGTTTAATATGGCATTTAAATCCTTTGATAAAAACTGATTATCTAAAATTATCCTTTAAAGAATTGCAAAGCTCTTAAAAACTCTTATTTGTAATTTCATTCCATGCTTATTAATTGCTTATTAATCCCAATGTTTTGAATGAAATTGTTGATGGCCAAGAGAGCATAAATACGTATAAAAAAGTTATGAATAAATATTTTTTGCTCATATTTTTTATCCCGGAATAAAAATAATATTTGCTTATTCCAACGTTGCACTCTCCAGCGCTTCACGTATTATCTTTTCCCATATATATATTTACATTGTGCACGTGTATATTTGTCTTTCGCATGTAGACATAACGTACAGTTATACGAATTCACTTCTACAAGTTGTGCATCTATGCACATATTTACTAGGAGCTTCTTCGGTAAATTTGGAACACTCTATACATAGTGATATCATACTCAAGCAGAAACAAAAATGAGAGCATCCGATGTCTGTATGTGTCTTTTCTCCAACTGTCTTAGTGGTCAGATATTATGTAAGACTGTGTAAGCGAAAGTCATTGAGTGCGTGCGACTATCTCGGAGCGATCAGACTGCGTTTCTGCTTTCCCACGAGATGCAATTTTTCGTTTTATGATGATTGTGCGCCGGCGCTTTGTGACTTTCCACTAAAGTGACAGACTTTCTATGGCACTTCTATTCTAGTCGACCTCTTATTTTCCTAAACGTGATGTAATTGCATTGTTACGTTTAGTAATTAAATTTTTGAAACGCGTTAATACATACCGGCAGATAATCTATCGCTCGTTTATCATCTTGCACGAAGCTATGATGGGGGATCTAAACGATCTTTGTCACTAATCTCGATAGTTGTCGGTTCACAGAATTCTTTATATATGAAACGTTAATGACATAGTTTGCATGACATTAATAGCATGGTTCGCGAAAGCTCTAAGCAATTATGTTGATATTTATATTTTAGAAGTTTAGACGGTTGTGAAAAACGCAGAATGAACATCGGTAATGCCGCATTGATAAAACAAGAGTTATAAAATTTAATAACTCTCCACTTTGTACTTAGGCGTGACGGGACAGCCCGGAGTGGATTATCCAGCCCTCACGTCGATTCCAACCACTTCATTCAGCTGTCGCGGTCTGAGAGGGGGATATTACGCGGATTTAGAGACAAATTGCCAAGTAGGTGACATCGATATTACATACGACGCGATGGCTCGATTCGAGCAAAAGTCCACACGGATTGATGCTCAATCCGGCGATTGTTATACAGTTACGGATTATAGGAAATTCGAACATTTTTAGAATGTCTGTAAAAAATATATATATACATGCCAAATAAATAAAAAAATTTGGAAAATAAGAGAAATTGAAGAACGAATGATCTTTTTGAAAATATTTTTTCATTTTATCTTGAATTTTTCTATAATTTATGTGTACAAAATTACCTTTGAAAAAATTATCATGTTTATAATAACGGTATTTATACCGTTATACCAGTAATATTTCTGCAGAGACTTTCCGTTAATGAAACATTTGTCATCGAAGTTGAATATATTTTCAGGTATTCCACATCTGTGACAATGGACGTAAGATCTCGTTCCTGTGTCCCAATGGCACGATTTTCCAACAATCGCAACTTATATGCGATTGGTGGTTTAAAGTGGACTGCAGCAAGTCCACAGAGTTATATGAGCAGAGTGTCGAGCAACTGGCCGAGGAAGAGAAGAAACGTGTGGAAGCGAGAAAAATGAAATCCGAGTTTCATCGCGAAGCAGAAGAACAAAATAACGCAGATTACTACGATAACGTCGACTACGATGGCAGACAAAATGGTAGAACGAATCCGTACGGTCAATCCACCGACAAGCAGAATCAGATTTCGGAAAGACAGAATGAACCAAAGTCTAATCAACACTTTGGGCCGAACAATGTTTTTGAGAACACTCGTAGTTCTGGTCGATTCCAAGAGAATAATGCATTACGAACTAACGAAAAAACAAGTCAAATACCCGATAATTATGACCAGTCGAAACAGCGACAATATGATAGCGAATCGAATTATCAGGCGGTCAATAGACAGAGAAATCAACTGGATACTCAGAATAGCAAATTCAATTACGAGCACAACAATAAGTTCCAGGATAGTCGGAATTATAAGTCAAATCAGAATACGCGCAGCAATGACAAGTCGTTCAATAATTCGAAATCGCGAACTTCGACGCGAAACAATCTGTTCGGTTTAAACCAGTCACAAAAAGCTACACCGACGTACATGGAGACGACAACCTTCAGAACTACAACTGCGGCGCCTCCGAAGGAATACCAGCAGTTTGCGGAAAGTGCCGCATTTGTGTCCAATCGAGGACACTTCAACTCGGGCAAATCCGAGAACACTCGACAGTATTATTATCATTCATACGATTACCGAGATCATACCACTACCGCTAGCTACCGCGGTCATGAGACGACCACCTTGACGCCACAGAGGAACAGAGAAAGTGAAACAGTATCCTTCACACCCAAGACGGGTGCTCCGCCATACCCCGGTCCCACATACGCTCCTATCTATAAGCCTAAGACAACGACGTTGCCACCTTATGAAACAACATTACAGTATACGCCGACCACCGAAACGTCGCACTACAGTACTCCTTACTATAGGCAAGATGATGTTCCAGAAACCACTTATACTAATGCTGACACCACGACGGTGACATCGTTTCCCTCCGCAGAAGAGTTCCCAACTATGTCTAGTTCGCGGACTTCTCCTGCTATAGGAAGAATACCACCAGCTTCCGGGAATTATCAAAATCAACAGTATATTGATAACAGGGTAACTGAACAAAGAGATACTGATACTTCTTTCGCGACTACGCGTCCATACCTGAATACAGAAAGCTATCGGCACAACGCTGCTAACGTCACTTCAACCATCAGTCAAGATGCGTTTCCTACGACCAATGTGCCATGTTACGATGAGTGTCATGGGCAAACCTATCGCCCAAATTATCAAAATGAGAATAGTATCACGAACATCGAAAACAAAGGTACGACAGGAGATCCTTGGCGTGCGACTTTGCAAAGCTTCCATCAGAATTCAATCAGCTCGACCGAGAAGCCGTGGAGAAGCACTAATGGTTATCAGCAGAGCGGATCTACTAGTAAGACTTTAAGCCCTTATGACACCAGTTTTACCTATAAACAGGGGAAAGTGTTGTCCACTTTAGGCCCATACGTACCTTTCACTAAAAACTACGTTTACTCCACGATGACTACTACGCCGACACCGAAACCGCCGACCACTATGCCGACATACAGTTCCACTCTGACAAATTATCGCATCACGGCCAGTAATCTGATACCCAAGATGAAATCATCACCTCCGGCAACGAGCAAGCCCAAAGACAGAGCGACTTATTTACCTGAGGTTGGCAGCAAACCACCACCGACTTTAGAAGATAGACCTTACGCTGAACGGGAACACGCGCTCAGCATGTTGCACTCTCTTCAAGGTTTAGAAAATAACGGAGAAAATTTAAGTGGAATCG
Organism: Atta colombica; assembly: GCF_001594045.1. Lineage (NCBI taxonomy): Eukaryota > Metazoa > Arthropoda > Insecta > Hymenoptera > Formicidae > Atta > Atta colombica. Next base: position 757,703 of record NW_017259198.1, read on the forward strand.
CGAAGGATGGAAATAGTCGAAATGGACCCTCTGCTCCCGGTCCATCTACTTTGCATTCATTAGCTCTGTACTTTGCCACAGCTGGCGACAATCTCGGCTTCAATGAGACTATCGAATCTATCGCAAGTGCCGAGGAAGCCGAAGGTAGAGAAGAAGGCAATCATTCGCATAATGTGTCTGTCGAATTACCGACCAGCATTCTCACACAACACACCATCTCGTCATACGTTGAGTTGTTTAATCTAAATAATGCACTCGAAGGAAACACCACAATGACTGAATTTACATCGGAAGCCGAGGATCTTAGTGGCGAGATAAACGACGATCTAGAGATCGAACAGAGCGAGGGTCCAGTGAATGGCGCGAAGAGATCGAATAACACGAAACTGCGCGAACTGGCTCAGGTCTTTACTCATGCTCTATCGGCATATCTACAAGATCCGAAAACCTTTAAGAAGGTACTCACAGAAATCAGACCCACGCAACCCCCGACGACCACCGATGATGGTCAGTTTGAAATGACGACAATGTATCCAACTGCGGAAGAGTATGCATCAGTGACTAAGGAAAAGGATGAAGTCCTGGATTTTTCAGATGATATCAACGTTACCAGAAGGCGTAAACCAACCACCATAGTCCCCACTACCTTACAACCACCTGTCACCACCGATAGATCGTATTCGATTTATTACACGACGCCATATGATGAATATACAACTTCAGAGAGCCAGACGCGAAGACCAATTTACTATCCAAGTACGACGTTGTTACCGCCCGGTGCTTCATCACACGATTCGAGGGATTATATCGAATCATCAACACAGACTGGTAATACATTTGCCTTCGAAGTGAATCGCGTTTTTACTACTACTATGAATGATATTCAAAATTACGATGGCGATACGAGGGATACAACAGATTTGTCGATCTACGACAATTATTTCCCATTGGACGAGTACGAAAATAGAAATAAGATCGGTGGTTTTCAAAATAACACGGCAAGGACCTTCCAACCTTATGGTAAAAATGTCAAACCGATCGGCGCTACACCTATAAACAATTACGTGGCGTCGTCGACGATGGCGTCTTTTGTGAATTCTGGAAAAGGAACGACTTTATCTAGCTGGGGTAGAGGCTCAGCTGGTGATAAACCCGTTCAAAATCTCACACCGCCTCCTTATCATCACCATTTCGGTAATGTGAAGAGTTTTACCGCGTCAAATAGCATTCTGCCGAATCAGGTGGTGCGCTCAACGACGCCTCTATCGAAAAGCAAACCCTCCTACCAGACCGCCAGCACCACTGTTCAACCATTCAGGATACGTTACTACGAATCAACGACAGCGCCGTCCGAATCTCTTGCCACAGCTCGCAGTTCGTACGCGAAATTCAGAAACAATTACAAGTTGGAAAGTAATCACAGAGAAGGCACTCGCAAACCTTTAGCGACAACGACGGCAACGACAATTCGGAACAACATGGAGACACTAGATCCCATTACTGCGACCGTCAGCGACGCCACTCCATACACTGCTACTGTTATTCGCGCTACTAGTAATCCGACGGATGCCTCGACCACGAGACATTCTAACCTATTGAATGATGATCATTGGACTTCTTCGCCTATGGTCACTCAGCTCTGGGAAACAACGGTGTTCGTAGATCCTCGACACATTAATCACGGTCTACAATCGAACGTCGGCACCACTCAGTTGCCTGAAACAACTGATAATGCTATTAGTGAAGAATCAGAACCCACTGCGAGTACTGCAAGATCGTCAAAATTGTCCTCTGTAGATCTCGACGTAACAACGGAATCACGAACAACCAGCACACCGAGTCCTTGGCAATGGGCAACGAGTGACAACGATCCACCCGTAACGTTTACTCTGCTACCAACAACCTTTACCGCAGAAAATACGGCGACACCAACTCCAATTATCACAACACGATCGAGCATAACGACCACGATTACCTCCTCGGTGACATCAACTAATGCCGTCTCCCGGGACAATTTGGCATCCACTCTGCTGCCATTTGCGCACGGCAATGCGTTGAATGCCACTGAGAGCGAAGTGATCAAGGCGCACGAGATGTTCGGTAACTTGAACGAGACGAGCTCGAACACACTGATGCGAGTGATGAAACAGGCTGATAACAATGCAACGGTAAGACAATTAGTTCTATTACTGATAAGCCATTGCAATGGTCCCAGAAACAAGACGATGGAACAAGAGAAGGAACAACTGTTAGATGCTCTTCTGAGGATGCCCGTTAACGAGTTCAGTTCGGAAGAATCGCGAGAAATCATCGCTGGCATCAATAGACTTAATTTTTCGATTCGTACGTATTACACTATTTAACAATTATAATATTTATTTATAAAATGTTTTATGAAAATATTTTATCTTTGAATATCGCATTAAAATAAGAATGCTTTATTTGGATAAATAACTAATAAATAAGAATAACGAATATATATTTATTACCGTCGACGATTAATTTTAGTTATGTATATAATTGTAAAGGGGCTTCTGAATGATACCGAACGATTGGCCAACATTCGACCAATATTAATAAATATCATACACAAATATAACATGTATAACATATATATCTATATTGAATGTAGGCTAATATATTTAGCGAATGTGTGGTAACGAATGTTAGCATCGTTTGGAGGAGCTTTAATAAAATTAATCTTATTAATCGCTTTAACGCAGAAAAGACATAAAAATACAATCTTCTAAAAAAACAAAAAAGGCAAAGTTTCTTGTTTGCGATATGATTTAAAAAATAGTGTGTGAATTAAGAAAGCAAAATCAACAGCAAATTTTTTAAGTTGATCTTGCTGTTAATCTTGCTTTCTTAATTCACATATTATTTTTTAAATGCTTTGTTTAAAATACATTTTATTAGAAGATATTATTTATTTTTCCAGTAAAATTGTTTCTTTAATATAATATTTCTTATTTTTAATATTGCTTATTTAAAAAATACAATATTGCCCATTTTACATAAAGAATGGTATTATATGTTTCTTTAGTTAATAGTTTATTAGACATAACATTAATTTTTTATTTATTACTTTACAGCTAAACGATCGGCTGCTTTATCGAATTCCACGACGATAAGGACTCCTCGAGCATCGTCTACGAGACCCACGTCATCTTCACCATCTGTCACAACGTTCCGCAGTAGGACGGGACGAAAATTCCGTACGACCACTGAGAGTGCCAATGCCTTTGCTAGAAGATCGGACGACGCTGTCTTGGAGACGAGTAATTCTTTGTCAGAGGCTACCGCTTCTGACAGCCGAGCTCTCGAACTTCTCAGGTCGCTTTACACGGTAGCCGCTAAATGGGGCTGAGAAGCCGCACAATCGACGACCGATCGGAACTACGCGCGCGTTGGAAGACTCGCGAGATGAAGATCTCACTGGATCAGAAGACATCCGCCTGTCAATACATCGGAGTAGATTGTTGTCATCTATCATCGTGTCACTCCGTCTAGCCTAAATTCAAGGATTCAAGCTCCGAGCGATGAATTGGTTTTGATCATGGCCCATGAATCGATGTTCATAAATAAACAGAATAAACCTCTGCGTTTCTTCAGGAGAGATACTGAACTTCTTGTCAAATACTCTCATTAAAAGTCGACAATATTAAATTATTATTATTCTAGAATTCTTATTGAATTTGGCTGCTATATTAATACATTTGCATGCAATAATCGGAAAATTAAATTTCGAGTCGAAGATTGGCTTCTTCGGACTTAGATAACACTGCTGCAAAGTTTGATTTAACTTAGGGCCGAGATTGACACCTGCGCTTGCAGATATTAAACAGATTGTGTAATGATCGATTTCGGACATGTAAATCTGAGCTGCGGCTGCTTGATATCCGTGACCGAGCATAACTTGTATCGGTTAATATGCGGAGTCCCGATCGATCATCGATCGACAAGATCGCAATATGATAATTAACCGGCTGTAGTCCGACGTTTAAGATTATGTATTGCTTGCCGTCCTTTTTATTAAGAATAAAACATCGATCGCCTCATAACATCGGCAACTATTACTTGAAGAAAAAAAAACGCCTGCCATACTTCGTCCCTCCTGTTCATTGACTTACGTGAACGCTACACTCAATTTAATTCTCTTCTCTCTATAATCAAAGAAGTTCGCATATATTAACAAGATAATTTTATACGCGTTTCACTTGTGTTATCATGCAATGATATAATAACAAAGTTTCTCTAAATGTTTCTTCTTTATGTAATTTTATGAGTTGTTAACTGGCTATAATCGTGTTATGTAGCATAATCTTGTGCTATGTTGCTAGATACTATGTTGCTGTCCATATGTAGTATCTGTTTAGAAAAATTAACTTTATTATTGAAAAATAATTCGATAAACAATTTTTAATCTTTTGATTGAAATCTTCTGAATGTAGGTAGATATACGACTATGTATTTGAAATGAGAAGCGAATTTTAATTATTGATATATAGAATATGAGGGATCTTCTTTATTACATTAATTTTTTATATTCCTAGTATATGTATTCGTATAAAACAATGATTGTCTTGCGTGCCGATGTAAAAAGGGGATAAATATTTTTGATACGTTCGCGCTCATCTTGTGTTGCCAGGTACATCGTTAAATTGCATGCGAAATTGACGAAATATGATGGCATGTGGTGAATTACACCATGTACACTTATGTTATCCATACTGATTGGATTCTACGTGATACAATTTTAATCCTTTCCTTATGTATCTTTCCCCAACGAAACTTTTGTCTTCTTTTGAAATAATTTCCGAGCAATATTAATTTTTGCCGGCAGCATTTAATTAATATTCGGCGGAACATACGAATTTCCGTTCCAGCCGAAAATTATTCAGTATTAAAAAAAGCCTCCCTAGAAGGGTTCCGTTCAGTTTTCCGACGGATCACGTGAAATTATTTATTTGTCTTCGCTGTGTTGCGATTCCTACGTACCTATGGCTAACAGTAAGTTACTTATATCTTGAAATTACGGTGTTGGTAACATTTTCTTTCATTTGGGCAGTTTCGAGATTGGCGATGCGTTTCCGTTGCGATTCCGAAACGTCCAAATGGGGTTTCTAGGTCATTATTTAAGTACGCGAATTAGCGTGTAGTTGTGTATCTACTTTATGTAATATATCTTTGTACAGTATGTGAATAAATATATACAGGGTTTTGTTTAGCTACGTTCTTGTCACGTACGTTCCTCTTGTCATGTACGTTTCTCATAATACTTTTATGGATGCTTCAATTTTTTAATAATTAATTACTTTTCGTGCTAAAATATTATTCGGATGCATATTTAGTATTTTATTATCAGAATTGTTTAAAAAAAAACACATATGTTGCATTTGTTGTATTAATATATTCTAAATTATTAAATATTAAATAACTTATATGTTACGTTTGTATCTTATTTTAATGATACTTCGAAAAAATGTAGATATGTATTATAAGATTTTTTTAAGATTTAATTTTGAGATTACAATAATGTGATTGAAATATTTAATTACACATAGATTATTTGTACAAAATAATATTATATTATTAATAATTAGTAACAGGTATAATTAGTAAATTTATAATATTTTCTATTATTAAGAGTTTCAATAATTTTACTGGATAATTCGTCATGTATATTTATTACATTTGCTGAAAAGGGAACGTTATTATCATCGAAAATAGGATGTGAACTATTAATTTTTAAAGAAGATTGCTACAAATGTCCGCGGTAACATGTTAATAACTTACGCAGAGTAATGAGCGTCATTAATGTTTTTGCGGCGGGTCCCTCCGAAGAACGAACATGGGTAAATGACTACGGTCGTCAATGGTTGCACAAACACCTAGAGAAGGATCTTCCTTTTTGTCTTCTTTGTCGCGCATATACTTCAACATCCGGCGATTCGTACACATACACGAGCATACGTTCTCGTGAATGTACATATTCTGGAATCCCCTCTCTCTTCCCCCCCCCCCCCCCCCGCAGTTCGCGAGTATACGAATGCCATGATTTAAAAATAAATTAATTTCGCATTTCGTAATCGACAGATACGGACTTAACGGTGTCGTAAAAGAATAGCGACGAGATTTCGCATCATAAAACGCCCGAGAGAATACGCATACAATTTCAATTGACCTAATGAAGAAACATGAGAGAAGCGAAGATCGCTCTCAGGTCGGAGGCCATTGCACAAATGGTTGATTAATATTTCTAAGGACGCTTATCGTAGCCAGATCGTAAGCGTTATAATCAGAATGCCGGATCTTCTATTTACATGAAACATTACAAAACTATTCTACAAGGACGACATTTTTTCGCGTCGTGTTTGATCACTCGATTGTTCCGTTTGCTATTGCCAGAAGCGCAAAACTTTTAGGAAAAAATATAATGGAAGTGTAGATAACTGAAAAAAATATTTCTGGAAATATTTTCTTCGTATGACTAACGTAAACTTTATTTTTTCTGATTTATTTTTTTCGCAGCGTAGCTACGAAGTTTTTTTAGTAATCTACAAATGATATACCAACAGCAAATATTTTTTCAAAAATATTTGCAATTTTAGTTAGTAATTTTTTAAATTAAAATGCAAACGTAAATCAATATGAAGGAACTATATCTAAGTTGGCCAACTTTTCAGGCATGGAGTCTTTTGGATTCAGATACCCCGTGGCGCAACACTTTTACCTTCGCTACAATGCGAATGGACATCCGCCTTCAGCAAGACCGAGATCGATTCGCCGCCTCGACGCAACATATTCAAATTAATGTCCGGAGATCGGTATCCGAATAAAGAGTTACAAGAGGCAGGAAGAAGATTGTTACTCCTTCATCTTACTTTTTCCGCAAATGTAAATGAACCTATCTGATAATTATACTTAAACAGACATCATATTCACTCACGTAAGTGTTTAACACGATGTAAAGCTGTATAGCTTTGGATATCGTAGATATTTACTTTATTATTTAGCTCATATTTATTGTGCTTTGTTTTATTTTCCTAAAAATCTTTTTTTTTTCTTTTTTTTTAAAGATAATACATGATGATATGTTACATTACTAAGAGATTTATTTACTTAACTACAGCTTGTCTCAAGATTATCTTTGAAAATCTTAGGGCTAGACTCAAACAGCAAATGCACTTAAAATAATGCAAGGGACGTGCGTTTAGATATTATCGCGCAAGATCCAAATATTAAGTAATATTACTCATTATCAGTATAGTAATTTAATACTGGGCAAGAATATCGCAAATCTCAATATCTAAAGGCAGTAAATCGTAAGCTGATTCTCGATGACATTGCGGGAAAAAACTCCATATAAAATTGAACAAAACTGGATCGATATATAATTTGAGTTTGTCGCGCGACAGATTTAGAAATCTATCTGGGTAGAGAAGGCCAAGATTATCTATTTCTCTTGGAATAATGTTGACTCTACATTATGTGCTGATCTAATCCTTTTTCGAAGTTAAAACTTGCGTAAACATTTCGCTGAGTGACAAATATGCAATATGCTTTTGTTAAATATTGTTTAATTTTTTTTTCAGAAGTTACTATTAATTTTTAGAAATATCATTTTATTATTTGGTATTTTTTTTTTTTTGAGAACTAAATTTTTCAATGGAATTCTTTTGTATTTTTGTCTAGCATTGTTATGATTTTTTAATTGGTATCAAAATCAGAAAGCTATTGAAAGAGAAAATATTTAAAAAAGCTTACATTGTTTATAAAAATGTATATCGTACATTTTGGATATCGGACAAAGATGATATAAAAAAGTTTATCCATTCCTCAAAACCGTTCTTTAAGCCTCTATTTTTGCTGACAAAGACTTAAATAAATCTCGGTTTTTTTTTTCGATATTTGAACGAGTTATAGATGATTTCCATTGTACAGTTCGGGACATCTAGGATCGAGGCCGGTCCGATTTCGAACGTGGATCTCCTGTCTGTACAATTATCTTCGCGCTCTACTGGTGAGGCGGTAAAAGGTCGCGGTTGATGCAATCGGCCACGATATACTCTGCAGAGTACGTAGTTAGATTACGGCGTGTTGGCCAATTGCTAGAGCTCAATTAAGGCTTTTTAGTTTTACGAGCGCTTATCGCCCCCTCGTAACGTCAAGTAGCGTGTGGATTATTGTTTAAATATGGACCGTTGACTCGATTGCGCATGCACGTGCATTAAATGCTCTATCAATGTACTCATATAAATGCACATATTTACATGGCTAAATGTATGAGAAACGTCGACAATTATGATGATTTACCGTGCATTTCATAGAGAATAAGAAAAAGATACTAACAAGGTTTACCTCAGGGAACATCAGACATTGATTTTTTCAAATTATTTACAGTTGTTTCTTATGTCAGAATGAAGAAATCTCTCATTAATTTTAGCTTAAATTGAGTTTTGCAAAAACATTTTTTTTATTTTATACAAGTACTTGATTTTACACATATTTAAAACAATATTCCTTAAGAATGAATCTATACTTTTTTTGAAGCTCGACATATAGAACGCTAAAATAATAGTCAATAATAGTCAAAAATTAAGAAATAGTTCTACTTGCAAAAAACTTTAAACAGCTTTAAATGTGTGTAAAACCGGATATTTGCGTAAAATAAATTTTTTTAATTGAAAGATTTAATTTGAAAATTAGTGATAGATTTTTTCATATTTTGACATAAGAAATAATTTCAACTAAAACTTGAAAAAATCGGCAATTAATATTCCTTAACGTTTACTTTGTAAGCAGTTAGAAATACTAAGAAGTCTTCCTACGGAGAAAATGAACGCAAAATATTTGAACTGTTTTATTTTTTTAATTTAAATCATTTCATTTGTTTTTTAAAGATTTCTCGAATTGGATTATTATGCCGCAAACAATATCTATATGCATATAGTGTCTTAAAGATACTAAAGCTCAACTAATTTTTTATTTAACATTCTCGTGCTCATCGCACATTAAGTGAACCAAAAGGTTAGGGCTTGCTAACCGGCTATTATAGTTAAGGATAAAATAATTTTAAATAGAAAGATTATGAAAGATTTACATTCCTAGCGAAGGAATTATCGGTTTTAACCGGTATTTTACTACGTATGTATTTTTAAAGTTGAAGAATTGCTATAACAAGTAACGTTAATCACATTAATATTTATATCGAGAACATCAATTCATATTTATTTTCTTCTCAGAAAAATATTTAACCGAGGAAGCTCTCTGGTATATTATTGCCATTACTTGCCATTACATTATTATTTAAATGATATACAGTAATATACTTTATAATGCAGGATTACCAAATTATGGATTAATTCAATTCTGCGTATTTACGTAATTGAAAGAAACCAAGAAACGAAATATTAATAATGATAATCCGACAGCTCAATCATACGTCTAAATGATATACTTTGCAATGGACCACGTACCATTTCTCCGGCGAATGAATTACCAACCAAACGCTTTCACCGTGCCAGTACTTGTTGCATACCGATTTGGATCGCTGCCTCTTTTTAGCACTGACACAGTGTGTTACCGAATCTCGAGCAATCTCAAATGCAAAAAAAAAAAGAGAGGAATGATGCTAGAGGTCACGCGCGGATGAGGTAACAGCGCAAGGCAGTAATTAACCCATGATCATAGAATTGCTCTTTCTCGACCACTTTCGTTGAATACGGATACCAGACGATTCGTTTACTTTGCGTATCGAGAAGCGAAATAAGCCTAGTCCGCGTGTTAGTGCATTCCCAGCCTTCCTTCTTGATTATACCTCGAATCTGAACGAGGTATATTTCACATACACGGAGATTCACGCCGCAGAATATAGTGCCGAATATAGTGCCTATCTTATTCTGGGCCCATGGTAATCCAAGGCTGGGCATTCACGTCTTCTAACACATGAGAAACGTTTCGAGTGCTCGATTTGCTCAATATATAAGCTAAATAGAGAAAGTTGGAGTAATAATAACATCGCAATATAACGAGTGAAGTTTTATTTATATTTATAATTGCAAGAATACATAATAATTAAAAACGCATGGATTCTTACGAGTACGATCTTTTGTTTATAAAATCAATAATTGACTGCAAATAATTGTATCAATGATGTTTTCAATTTAATAGAAGATAAAGTCTAAAGTTTCATAGAAAGATAAATGCATCGAGAGCGTTTTTCTCGCCTTAATAATGATATTAAAAATCCCGCTATCTGTATGCATCGGGAAATAAATTAAGTTGCAGCTGACTCCATTTCAGTAATGAAATTAGAGGCTTCCGACGCGCGCACGGCAGAATAAACATCGTCTGACATCCCTTTCTCTTGAACGTGATTAAAAAAGAGGAATCTTCTATGCGCATCCTCCGACATTATCCTGGTCGCGTCATAATTTATGTGAACAACGGCGCGCGGCGATCCTGGCGTTGCCCTCATCGATCATCCTGATGTCTGCTGAAGACGTTAGGAGAGGAGGTAGCATCTCGAGGTTGCATCCGACTCGACCAACGAGCCGCGTCGCGCACACCTCCTCTGGAGGCTTATTACAGCTGGTGAACCATCGCGCGCGCGACTTTCTCCCCAATTCTTCTGCATTCCATCGTAGATCGCGCTCGTTAGCTATGGTCTCGTCTCCCGCGCGGATACACCTCTGCTGAAGCCTCCGTTTTACCACCGAGGCGAGGTAAAGTACCTTGGGTTCCGCGACCGCACACCGGGCGCGTACCACTTTAATGGAAAGTATGTCAACCGTTCGCGCTCGCGAGAAGAGAGGATGAGTCCGTGATCAGATTATCCGATAATAATATTCGCCTTGTTGATGGCAGCGTCCAGGCGAGAGCAATCATGCGTGTCACGTCTAGGCACGAGCCATCATCAAGCGTGTCGGAGGATGACGGCGAGAATGCTCGATCGAAGATTCTCTGATTAGCGTGTAATTATTTATCCTCGCGCGGTAGCTCGAAGATGTAGATAATAGCTTTGTAATGTATTTGTAACACTTGCTTGAACAATAAATTCATTTTCGTTCATTATTGCCATATTTTGGTTCATTCATTAAATACATCATTTAATAAATTTAATTTAAATTTAATTAACGCGAAAGGTGCAAATACAATAGAATATCAATGTTTTATATTTTATTTCTATTTTAAACTTCTATTTTAAACTTCAAAGAAATTCGAGATACATATTAAAGTACTTAATTTATAATATATGATAAGGCTTGTATTTTTTATTAATATATATTTAAAATTTAATTTCAGTTGGAACTGTAGACTGAAGTATTCCTTAGGAAATCTTCAGGGGCAAAGAGATTTTAGACTTTAATAGAAATTGAGATTTGAATGTTAAAATATTTAATCTATATTATATGATAGGTCTATTTAATATATATATTTAATATATATATATTAAATAGACCTATTTTAAATTATTTAAAATTTTACTTTGATTGGAACTACAGATTGCAAATATTCCTTAAGAGATCTGGAGACAATGCACTTTCTAACTCTTGCTCTTTAAGATATATCTAAGAATCAGATTTACGGAATGATAACTGTAATACCACATTTAATACGAACCCATAGCACACGCAATCACATGATTTAAGATCATCGATTAACTTTATGGTGACGTTATACACGACGCGACGTTCAACAATTTACGTTGCTACTGTATCATTTGTTCCGGGATACGTTTGTGGAGGCGGTACGTCTATTAATCAAGCTTAGCGATTATTCATTACTGTATCTAGAAGAAGTGAAGTGAACTTCTTCTAGAGATGCATTCTTGTCATCCGCATATATCAAGAAATCATAACTGACCATACCGTGATACATAAAGTCGCGTATGATTATGTAGTAATGAGAAATGATCGGCTAACGTCTGAAGCAAAGTTATATCATCGTTGTGTGCAATCATGACTTGGAATTTCTCTCATTAAATCACATTTCTGTATTATGGATTCCGAATGTCGTATTTGCAGCGCCACGATAATCGATAATTCTCGTTGTCGTAACTCGGAGAAAAGTGAAATCATATATGTTTGCACTCTATGAAGAGAAGCGATATTACACAGCATTATTACTGTATCCGCGAGCATGCAGTTATACGATTGATCACTGCTGAATCTTCATATTGTTGTAAGTATATATTCATTCGTAAGACAAGTTTATTATTAAGAATTCGTGCGATTCGTACAGGAATTTATTTATATGCCACCAGAATCGAGATCTTTTACGTCTTTTATGATCCCTTTGTTTCCTAATGATTAGTGGTACGATACGCGGTTATACAATCAGGAGACTTACGCAATATTTTACGTTTGTTGGAAATGAAAAGTTTTCGTTTCTGAAGAAATCGATTGAGATTGCTTTGTGTTTGCAATTTTTTTTGTTTCATCTTTGTTCTATTTACAAATGCTTACAATGTACGGTGTCTAGTAATCGATATCCAATTATCCGTGAGAATTGAGTTTATAATTGATAAGATTTGTAGAAGGAATATAAGTATACTTACATCTTAAATTATGTTTTATATCTTATATAATTTTCAATATCTAATATTTTATTTAAGAATATCTCGCAATATTAAAAACTAATTTTAATAATAAAAATAATTACAAAATAACTTTAAAATTTGCAGTCATAAAGTAAGGATTTATTCAAAAAAAATTGTAAAGATATATAAATCAATTAATGATTTTAAAAAATTTATTTGCTTGCATAACAAATCTATATTGTTCTTTTAGAAAAGATAAAATTCCAAATTTATTAAATTTAATAAATTTAAATAAATATTAAAACTTAATAAATTTTTTGAAGCTAAAATATAAGTCTATTAAATGACAATCTCTTTTATTCAGAACGATGATTTTGGATGTGCACGATCGATTTTTAAAAATTAAACACTCCTCAATCACAAATATTCAAAGATATTAAGAAAGGTTTTTCTAGCCACAACAAAACCCGCAGAAAATAATCGATACAAACGCTCCCTCTTATTTTTAATAATGTGATTTATCGCGCATGTCGACGTGTATGTGCGTGTAGATATTTATAATGATCTTTGTAATATTCAAGTAATTCGCGACGATTATAGCCCTCGATTACTTTAGCAGAACTTTGCATTTCATTGGTTGTAATTATACAATAATTTATAAACATCGATAGATTTAGAAAATGCAGAAACAACGAAAAGGTTCTTATACATTCATTTATACATTCATTTATTTATCATTAATAAGTCACGTAATGTTTAATGAGACATTCTTAAAATACGTATTCCAACTGAGCAACTCCTCATTTTATAATAACGAAGCAATTTCCGATTTCATGCTATCTCATTTTAATTATATTCTATTGGAATTTTTAATCGAATAATACTGAACATACATCATTGCTGAGTTCGCTCTGATTGCGTTTCTCTAAATAACTCTAGTGATAATCGTTAATTCGCAGCTCTAATGTTTCAAACACCAAAAGCTCATTGCGCGATATGATGCAATCTGTTCGCACTGTCTCGCGATGAGTGCACGCTGAGCGCAAATTTGATGAAAACGAACCATGGATCGATGATCGCATTTAACTATCAGCGGTACGATTTGTTCGCGCGCCACTGAATTTTTCGCGTTTGATCGCGTATGAATGGCCTGTGTAATAGATCAGATAATAAGCAATTGTGCAAGCACGGTACGATAGTCATTAAAAGACCATTAGTCCGCACTCCTCATACATGCCGATGAGATATCTTCCATATTCGAGTATCATTGATGATCGATGTCGCTAGCATTCACATGTAGGATACATTAAGAAAGTTCTGAGATTTTTTTTTTAATTTACTGCATAGCTCTTGACGCATCGCGGCTCCTTTAAAATTATTTTTAACGAGAATGTAGTTTTAAAGTTAATAGCTAGCGGCTAGTATGAAAAGTAATGGTTTTATTTCAAACATTTATCCTTTCCAAGTTGGTTGAAATTTACTGCATTTCTTGATTCTTTACTTGGCTGAAAATAGATCGTTAGTTTTTCTTTGAAAAATTATTGTTTAGAGATAAAAAAATTTCTTAAGAGATATCTTAATAGATATCTTTTTTAAATTTAACGAAAATATTTTTAAAATATTTTTCAAAATATAAGAATAAGATTATATTCTAATAGAAAATAATATAAAAATTAATTTAATTTTTTAAATTATTGACGAAAAGATAAAACTAAAAGAATAAATATTTTCTTATTTTAAGTCTATAAAATTAAATTTTTATTAGACTTAACATCAACAGAATCCAAAACGTCAATGATTTCAAGCAAATGTAAATTTGCTAAGAGGCTTTGATTTCAATGTTACTTAACTGTATAATTAAACATTCTATCGAGTATTTGCTAAGAAAAAATCGACTACGCATTCGACGTGTCTAATAAATTACTATTATTAAGAGTAAGAACGAGCGTTTGCATCGATTAGTCTTGCACATTTCGTCACGACTGAGGAAGCATCTATCATTAACCTTTAAATATCCGTCTTAAGATTGCAAACTTCGAACAGTGGCCCAAGCGTGAATAATCTTTTAATAAAAGAATCAGTAAATGAGAAAAAAAGAAGAAAAAAAGTATTAAGAGTATGATTAAGGACAGTTTACATATCCGTTTCTCTGTGTCGGTTCTACTTGAAGATTGGGAGACTGGCACATTTAAAATTGCTGAATCTGTAATCTATGTTAAAAATGTCCCATTTTCTGGGTTGCATAGAACCAAGCTCAATAATGGCCTGTCTTGATAAGAAGGACTACACGAGCGTTTCACAGAGAACGAAAAGCGAGCACTGCACGTAGCGTATACTTTCGTTCTTCCTTTGTGAAGTTCTGAGTTACGCGAATGTTGTCGCCGGCTGCGCCGCCGATATCGATTCTTGCAACATCATATTCACATTCCCTCATATGTTAACAGCTAAACAATATCCTTTCAGTCTCACCGATTTTGCGACTATCTCGCGCGAGTCATCGACTCCCGCAAATTTTCTCGATGTCCGTATGTTAAGTACCTGTCGGTGCTTTTTTTTCCCTCTCTCGCTGCCAGCATGAACGATGACTTCTACGGCTCGAGAGTCTCACGTAAGACGTTAGTCACGCTCGCAAAGCTGATACATCGATCGAACGGTTCGTCCCAGTTTCGCAAAGATCGGATCATGTGACGGTGTTTCTATGTATGTACAGGGTTCTGCTTGCGCTTTCTTCTGTCATCGCTCTCATCTAATGTAATGGAGAAAGCGCTCTGTCGTAATATCACCGACTAATCGCATGGATGCCTCCTTTTAGGTTCCTGGTTCGGTAGGTGGCAGGCGCCCAGATTGCCCGGCATTTATTATCGCGAGCACAACTCGTTACCGTGGAACCGGCAAAGATTACGCCGAATGCTCCGCAATCAGTAAAGCCGCGTTGGAACAACAATGCTACAGTCGAGGAAGAGTCTCGGTTGGATGATATACAGGGTCATAGTTCGATCATGGCAATAAGTAATTTACATGAACAAGCAAGCTTAAGTCAAGTTTCAGCCAGATTCATCGCGAAATCCATATTTCAAGTTAGGTCATCGAAGTGGAACGCTTTTCAAGAGAAGGCGAAAGTTATTTTTTCCAGATATTCCATTGAGTAAAAATACGTTTTAAAAAATATTTGTTATTGTAATTTGCAATATATTTATACACATTTAAAGATATATTTATAGAGAAATGTATCTTTAAATTTTCTTATAAGTGATTAGAATAAATAACACGATATTTTATTAAATTCAAATAGATATATCGCGATTTATACTAAGAAAAATTTCTGGTTGAAAATGAATCAGAAGATTCTAATCAGAATTCTCAACTAGAATTACAGTAGATTCAACTATAAAATTCTGATTTGTTCATTTTCAAAGAAAATTTCAACCAGATTTTTTCTAAAGCATATTCTTTCTCTTGTCTAATTAACTATTGCTTATACTTTAACGAGCTCATCAAATGCTAGTTTCTTATTTCTGTATTAAATTTCTCACTTCGAGATCGCGATCTATTGGGAAACGCTATTAAAGTGTGAATCAAACTGATTCGGACCCCGCACGACGAGTGGCTGACCGATGCCGAAAGGCATAAATTTGCTCAATCTGTTA
Source organism: Atta colombica (assembly GCF_001594045.1). Lineage (NCBI taxonomy): Eukaryota > Metazoa > Arthropoda > Insecta > Hymenoptera > Formicidae > Atta > Atta colombica. The sequence continues at coordinate 773,897 of NW_017259198.1, forward strand.
TTATTCATTCGACAAATGAAATCGTCTTCCGACTTCTCTTCACGACCAGTTCTTCATGCGAATCAAATCCATTGGTCATTCAATCGCGATAAACGTGTCATATGTTGCAGAGCGCATTATTCGCGGAAGTCAAATTACATGCCTCGACAATGCGTTTATTGCGAACAGCATGCCGGGATAGACCCTGACAATGACAATTACTGACCCGGCGAACCGGTTGCGCGTCGTGCCTTGCATTGCGCGACGTTTGGAGTTGTACGCACCGATAGAAACCCGTTTGCCTTTCCGATTGTGCTTCATCATAATGTTGCCACTCGTCATTGTAAATGTATTCTGACTAACGATACCTGCAAGATTGTTCTATTATGATCGTATATGTCAGTTTCAGTACTTATCTTGGATTAATGCTGCAACTATTTGCACACACTGTTAATCTATAGTGTCAAATTTAATCTAATTTAACTCAATATATTACATTATTATATTATACTAAAACAAGAGATAAATTTGACATTATATAGTGTCAAATTTATACATTGTTTTAGTATATAAATACTCAATATATTGAATAGGAACAGTGGCAACTTAAATTAGATGAAATTTGACTGTAGATTTAACAATGTAGAAATCAAATTTTGTTAATCGCAAACAGCTGCTTTTTCTAAAAACTAAGTATAATAACTATGTTTTTATAATCCTTAATATTTCATAAACAATCTATAAAGCTACCATTATGCATGATGACTAGACAGCTTGTATGATATTTTGCAACGGTGGTATATTTTGCAGCGCTCATTTTTATTTATTGCATAAATCGTAAAGCTCGAAGAGAGAGAGAGAGAGAGAGAGAGAGAGAGAGAGAGAGAGAGAGAGAGAGAGAGGGAGTATCGATTCTTGTAGCGACGCCATAAGGCGAACGTTGTTCGGTCTGCGATTCGTAAAATTTACAAAGGCAAACGTGTTGCCTTAACCGAGGATCCCGCAACACGCGCGGTCATTTGCAATTTACAATCTACAGAAATTGCACAAATCGCCTTGCAATATTGGCTACACCATCTGCTGCCCGCCGTTTTTCGTCCTATTTTCCGTGACAGCGGGTTTCATCGTCCGTATCGTATCATGGGGAGATGCAATAATGTAGTCGGTAGTTGAAGAGCTGACAAATTTCGTCATCGTTGCATCTCCGTCGTGCCCATCGAATGATATCCCTGCTAAGATACATGCGCGCGTCTCGAGCTAACAAATCGGAAAAAAAATATTATGTTTCGAGTGTGTACATGGCCATTAGATATGCAACAGGTATCGATTCTCAAGAGTTGAAATTGTCATTAATGAGCATTTTGCACGGAGCATACATTTTTTATCTTAAATTTAAAGACATTTGAGGCAATCTGCATTATAAATCTTTTTAATAAAAATATAAATCTTTTTAATAAATCTTTTTAATAAAAAATAAGAAATTGACTTCCGTTTTACAATTTATGTGTGTTTATCTCTAAGCAAAGAGAATTCCATTTTAAATCATTATTTTTTACGAGATTCTGCTTTTCTCTGTGAAAATGTTTCATTTACCTTGTTCAGTTTCAGTTAATTAACTTATTTTATATTACAGAATGTTTTTACAAAGTAAGAGATTATACTAACGTTGTAAAAACGTCACGTAAATTGCGTGTAAAATTTCACTGTACCCTACATGATATAATCATCTTTGAATAGGATTTTCTTCGCTTGACTGATTCGTTAGTTATCCCCATTATGCATAGGTAAAGCTCAATTACGCACGCCAATTAACTACACATACGGTAATGCTGACCGAGAGAGAAATAAAGGTAGAGACAGAAGTGTGTATGTTTATTTCTACTTTCTCACAACAAATAGTCAACATTGCGTGTCTACAGAATCAGTACCAGCTGCAAAAGGTCAGGTTGCAAGTCAGATCTGTTAACAGGTGATCCGTCACTATCACCACTCTGATGGTCTACTTTTCGAGCGAGATAGTCCGCATGTCATTCAAGGTTGGCTTGCGTAACGGGCCGGTAATTTCTAAGCTGTGCGCGGCGTCTTCCCATTAATTTCTACATTTTTCACACGATCATCGCCTTGCTGTTGCACCAAATATGTAAGTGCAAGCGAGACCATTTTCATGTATACATGTATTCCACGGAACCTTCGTGCACCACGCTGACGAAACGGAATTCGCGTTTCGTCGTAGACTCATCCATTATGTATTCATGAAAAGTGACTCATAATATATTACGTTATACAATACATTTTCAATTTGCATCGCGCTTTTATTTTGCGCAGCCCTTTGATTATTTCTTAATACCTCAGAAAGAAAGAGATTCATCTTCGGCTTATACCATCAGATTCCGTTATCAAACTCCTGATATTTTATGGTAAAAGCGGATATTTTACGAAAAAAGAGTAGATGTACAATAAGATATTTGTACCATTAATAATTTATTAAAATTTATTAAAATTCTTGTCAGTAATAAATATTAAAAATTATATTTTTAATCTTAATTAAAATTGAATCTCGAATAATCTTCCATGAAATTTTCGTTCAAAATTATTTTAAAACATTTTTTAGAGTCGCGATAAAACAGCTCATGTAATTTGTTGTTTAATTGAGATAAAAATCTGTATGCATTTGTAATGCAGCTGCGACGCGAGAAACTTTTCTTATCTAGTTTTCGTTATCAAGTCATTTACACAGAATAATACTATATACAATATGCAATGCGTTTACAATATTCAGCAACGCACACAAATTACGTTCCTAATTTGCATGCGTTGTTAATTGCGTTGTTAATTAGCCATTGACCTTTGTTATCTTGCCCGAAGCTAGCCGTTTTCCAGACCAAAGTTTAATTGGCTTTGCGTATAACTCCTTTCATTACAAACTACAACAGCGGGCGTCTGATTATTCGCGCGATACTACTAACCGGCTGGAATTGCCTGTGTTACTCTGTTACTCGGGTATATACCGATCCCGACGCATATCCCGCGGTTTACGCGCGTCTATTTCTATCACATTTGATACCCTGCGCGCTATGATATTAAGTGTCATTTTTCCTCGTTTTTCTCTCTCTTGATGGAATGACGGCGCGTCGCGTCGTTAGAACAATCTGACGAGAGTGATGTGAATAATAGGAGGTATTTCGTACGACCCAGTTAGCTATGTCAGACAATTTAAGATGCGTGAACGAACCGCAGCAGACCTCTCACAACTCGTTTATCTAATGTAACGTCACTGCCATGGGAATCCGCAAAATCATTTGCCCGTCGAATGATTTGCCTCGACTTGACTCGACTTAACTTGACTCACCTCACGTCTCGCAGAAGACAAGAGACGGTGCGTTGCGAAATACACGCAACCATAAATCGCGAAACGATGATCGCACGTAGCCCGCGTACATACGAATTTATGTAACCCCCGGCACGAACAATTTGAAATGACTAATTATAATAATGAGAGGAAAGGGAAAGGCAATATGTAGTAACGCAGGTGTGTGTTACCATCTCGCGTGGATTTCAGTAACCCGCGGGACCTATAGTGAATAGAGACAACATAATTCTTGCAAAGGTGTTTCCTTTATTTCGCGCATAAAATATACATAATGGCATCCCACGTAGGAGTCTCTAACCATTGTTACAAAAATATAGGTACACATATATATATATATATATA
>NW_017259198.1:777687-778923 GCF_001594045.1 Atta colombica
TTAACTATGTCATGCGTTGCATAATTATATATAACAATGATACACTTTTCGGGAAGAAATCGGACTCTCACTGCTTCGTTATTTTTGAATCGCGTAATAATTAATTAGATACTATTTTATCGAAATGATAATTACGCTTCTTCCACTTTAAAGATATGATTCTTAAAATCATAAAATTCTTGAAAACATTTTTGTAAAAAGTATATATGTCGCAGTTTTATATATTATAATTTACTTACAAAATATTTACTATTACAATTCTATAAACTTGTAGTTTCAATTATACTAAGAAAATATGTCGCATAAATCGTTAAAAATTGCATCTTTACAATCATATTGTGTTTGATAAATATAATAATTAACTCTGTATTAAAAGTGTTATTATATGACACTTCATAAGGCAAGGTTATCTTAAAAGATAAAACCTTGTACCTCATTACATTAATTTTCACGTAGCTTTGATTATCTTTAATTAATAAATTCTTATTTCTAATCGTACAAACATCTAAGTACCGATGACATCCGCATGACATCCGATTCATCTTTTTTGATAGATCATAAGTGGTATGGTTCATATTTTCGTTAAACTGATAAATAAATATGTCACGTTTTAATACTTACTTACAAGCTACATGTATTCCATCAATGTCTTCGGTTAATTTTGATACAAACTAATCGATAAGATCAGATTGTAATAATAATAATAATAATAATAATTTTAGTAATTATTATATTGTCAATTAATATCAATAATAACAATATTACTAAGTAATATTAATAATTATTTTTGTTGTATTAGAATAGGAATTAGTAATATGAAATTGGATTAAAATTTAATTTTAAATTTAAATTTAATTTAAAATTTATTTAATAACAATAATGAAAAATATTTAATACTTTTAATTTAATTAATTAGTAAGATGGACAATGATGAATACATCCAGCAGATTTTAATATTATTCATTCATGAGTTCATTACAAGATTTCCGTTAAATACTCTTCCTTGATGCGATTTTACATCAAAAATATTTATTGCACAAATTAACTTATTTATGATTTATTACATACGTTAATGTAATAATGATGGCAAATAGATTTGAAAAACTGAATTATATTGCAATCAAATTTAAATTGACAGATCATTTTATCAATTTTTTATATTGCTTTTTGTACGCTGCATTAATAACTATGTAGCAAAAAGACTAAAAAAAAAAAACTTTTAATACTAGAATTTTT
>NW_017259198.1:779023-781952 GCF_001594045.1 Atta colombica
TACTAAAGCTAATCGGAACACATACAATGATATAAATAGCATCAATTATCTACGTGGAAGTTCCAGAAAAGATGAATAAACAGTTAAGCAGAATAATCAAATTCCTTATATGTAAAAGTGTAAATGCAATATGAATAATCGATCACTGTATTGCATATACGCAAGTATAGAGGCTCGTATTTACACGTCATCCGGCATTAACGAAAGTTGTCGTTAGGTACCGTAAGTTTCATTATTACAAGCTTCATGTTTATCCAATCCGCGGCGGCAAGTACTCACGATCAGGCTTCGCTGGTCCTTGCGGTGGGAACGGTGAACCTGTCTCAGGTTTTCCAGGGATACCTCCTGGCCCGGAAGACCCACTTGGGAATGCTGGACCACTTGGTCTACCGCTGGGATATCCATTTGGGCCTTGTGGACGACCTGGTGCACTCGGGAAGTTTGGACCTTGTGGACCAGTGGGTCCTTGAGTTTGTCCTGGATATCCTGGAGATGGTCCACCTGGTGCTGGATATCCCGGACCACTAGGTCCTTGAGGTCTCATCGATGGTCCTTGAGGTCTCGTCGATGGTCCCGGACCACTAGATCCTTCAGGTCTTCTAGGATATCCTGGTCCACCTGGCCCTTGAGGCCCTTGAGGACCAGATGATCCTGATGGCGGACCTAAATATCCAGGACCTGGTTTACTTTGCAGTCTCGGACCGGATGGAGCTCCCAATTCTCCTGGATAACCTGGACCGCCAGGCCTTGACGGACCTTGAGGTCCTGATGGACCTTGAGGTCCCTCTGCTGGATAACCTGGACCGCCAGGACGTTGTGGGCCTCCTGAATAACTAGGACCGCTTGGACTTTCTGGATAACTTGGGCCACTAGGAACGCCTGGACCTACTGGAAAACTTGGACCACCAGGAGCGCTTGGACCTCCTGGATAACTGGGACCACTAAGAGCGCCTGGACCTCTTGGATAACTCGGACCACTAGGACCTCCTGGATAACTCGGACCACCAGGAGCGCCTGGACCTTCTGGATAACTCGGACCACTAGGAGCGCTTGGACCTCCTGGATAACTTGGACCACCTGGACTACTAGGAACACCTGGACCTCCTGGACTACTAGGAACACCTGGACCTCCTGGACCACTAGGAACACCTGGACCTCCTGGATAAGTACTAGGTCTAGAAGGTCCTGCAGGTCCTTGATCTTGTGCCCCCATTATGGTGTAGTCATAAATATTTTCATTTAAATAGTAAAGGCTTGGCGCGGAGTTACAGTCGAATTGATTCCACCATACACAAACGAAAAATTGTTGATGGAAAATTGTTCCGTTTGGACAAAGGAAATCGTAGGTCTTATTGTTGGCACATATATGAAAAACTTGGCACTGAGCTTCCACATCGGCATAATAACCAGGGAATTGTTGGGCATCGCAACGGAAACTGGTCTCCGGAATTTCACTGTATATAGGATAATCGCGACCAGGTTCGCCAGGAATAGCTGAATAATCACCTTCATCATATGTTCCCTCATCTTCATGTGTATATTCGCCAGGTCCGCCAGAACCTACTGGATGACCAGCTCCCGGAAATCCTGGTGCTTGCGGGCCTGGTCCACCTGGGAATCCTCCTGGTCTTTGCGAACCTGGTGCTTGCGGGCCTGGCCCACTTGGGAATCCTGGTCCTTGCGGACCTGGTGTTTGCGGACCTGGTGCTTGCGGACCTGGTGCTTGCGGACCTGGCCCACCTGGGAATCCTCCTAGTCCTTGCGGGCCTGATCTACCTAGAAATCCTCCTGGTCTTTGTGGGCCTGGTCCTTGCTGGCCTGGTTCACCTGGGAATCCTCCTGGTCCTTGCGGGCCTGATCCACTTGGGAACCCTCCTGATCCTTGCGGGCCTAGCCCACCTGGGAATCCTCCTGGTCCTTGCGGACCTGGGCCGCCTGGATAACCTCCTGGTCTTTGCGCTTCTGGTCTACCACTAGGATAGCCGCTAGTAGAGGGTCCACCTTGTGGACCAGTACTTTGGAGACCATTTGTTCCTCCTGGATATCCTCCCTGAAGGCCTGGACCGCTAGGTGATCTTTGAGTACCTCCAGGATAGCCAGTTCCTGGCCCTCCACTAGGATATCCACTTTCCGGGCCACTAGGCTTTTGTACTTCACCGGGATAACTTCCAGGAGCTTGACCGCTAGAGTATCCTTCACTTGGTCCTTGTCCACCCGGTCGACCAGTAGGATATCCAAGACCTGGTTTTCCCTGATCGAGCCCACCACTCGGGTATCCGGAAGGTCTTTGCGCACTTGGAAATCCACCTGGTTCTTGCCCACCAGGTCTGCCACTAGGATATCCACCACTTGGCCCTGTTGGAAACCCTTCTGGTCCACTTGGTCCACTCGATATACCGGGACCCGTTCCTGGCCTTCCTGTTGGTTCACCGCTCGGAAATGGAATCGATGGTCGTCTACTAGGATATCCCTCCGAAGGTCCTGGACCTGATGGAAAGCTAGGCTGTTGTCTCCCTGGTTGAGCACCGCCTGAGCGTCCTGGAAATCCCGGTCCCGATGGATAACCACCTGGTCTTCCAGATTGTCCACCAGGAGTTCCTTGTTCTCCAGAAACTCTAGGTGTACCTGGACCACCAGAAGGATATCCTCCGGGAGCAGTTAGAAATCCTCCTGGTTTACCAGTTCCTCCTGAAGTACCTGGTATAAGTTGATTTGCCGGTCTAGGATAATTATATCCCTCGTCATCAGCCTGTAACGTTAATTATGATGTATAGAAAATATCGATTAACTTATAAATAGAATCGATAAGCAATTTTTTGTGAAGAAATAAGTAAAAAAACATAAAATAAATAATTTTTTCTTAGAAAATTAACTTCTAATAATTTTTTTATAAATTAATTTTAAGAAATTAAACTTATTATCGCAAGTT
>NW_017259198.1:782052-790613 GCF_001594045.1 Atta colombica
TCATTTCAGTATTAGTTGAAATTACGATACTCTGGAACGGTTAATTATATCAGATTTATAGATTCCGGCATCGTTAGAATGCTTGTGGAAAAGTTTGAGAGCGTCTTCTCATTTCTCGATCATTGTGAAGTTACAACAGTTACAGTCACGACTGATTAATATGAGAGTGCTTGATAAAATGCGCAACTAAAAATACTGTTTCATAAGGTAGAAAAGAAGATGCAAAGAGATGTGTTGATTGCGAAAAATTAAAATGATTATATCGCATTGATTTATATCGTCTTTAATATATCGTTTTTATGAGTAGATTAAAGTTGATCGCGAAAAATTAAAATGATTATATCGCATTGATTTATATCGTCTTTAATGTACCGTTTTTATGAGTAGATTAAAGAAAGTTAAAAAAAAACAGCATTTATAAATAAATTAAATTAGTCGTAAAAAATTGCGAATTATGTTAAGAGATATATTATCTGAATACTTTATTTTGACGTAATCTATAATTAGAGAATTACTTACCAAAGCTGTACGAGTGACAGCCAGCAAGACTGAAACAAATCAAACAAGATGTTATTTTTTTCAAATACCTTGACAAATTGCAATTTTTTTTATTGGACATAATTGTTACAACAAGCACGTTACAAATCCATCAAAGGAAGAATTTTGATTATGACATCAATTATCTCAAGTGCTAACGGCTGTGTGCTGTCGACGCCGCCTCCAGTAACAGCTGCAATAATTCGTCGCGATGGCAAGAGGTTGCGTGCGAATCTCACAGAAGAGAAATGTGTCTTGAAAAATCTCTGACATAACTTCCCGCCTAATTAATTAAGGAGCATTGTCAAGCACGTTCAGAGCGTAGGCATGGAGAAGTTACGAGTTCTTCGCACGCTTGCCTGTACGTAAATAGCATCAAAAAAATGAAGAGGAATAAACGCAGAAGAAAAGATCGCGCGTGCAGAAGAGAGAAAAGGAGAAGTGAACAGTACGAACAAACTGCACGAATGTGTGTGGTGTGTTATACGAGAATTGTGAAGACCGTGCACATTTTCGCAATGACACTGGTTTACGGATCACGCAAGCTACTTGTTAAGCAGATACAGAACTCTTTCTTGGGCATGCAAGAAAATCCAAATGGTAATCTCTTGTAAAGTATCACTTTATGAAGTGATGTTCTCAAATAATACTTATTTATTTCGTTTACATATAAGAAACGCGTGCGATCAGAAAGAAAATCTTTCAGCACTGCTTTTTTTAAATTTCCACATCATCTTATTTGCAAATTATAAAACTTTATTGAAAAATATATTTAATTTCTCTATAATAGCATCAAATATATCATTATTGAAAACAAAAGCGAATCCAAAAATTTCTCAAGATGGGAGCAATTGGCAGATTTATATTGGCTATTGGGTTGCCAAGTTTCTCCAATATATATATCATGTGTTGCCAATAATCAAAAAAACAAAAAAAAAAAGGAAAATTTCCATATTTTTCCGTTCTTATTTTTTAACGTATGCATCGCAAGCGTTAAAATTTTTTTTTGTTTGTGACAGACAAAAAATAAAAGCTGCAGCATAGACTTTTTGCATAACACTGCATAATGCGATGTTTACAATATGATAGTAAATCTTAAACTATAAGAATTTAGGAGTTTTTTAAATTAAAAAATATTTTTAGAATATCAAAATTGTGATTAAACATTTCAGAAATATTAAAAGTATATATTTGCTATAAATAAGTTTAACAAAGAAGATATTCAAAACAGGAGCTGTGGCGCCTATGGCTCCTGAAAATAGATTCAGAGATTATTATACACAAGTAACAAAATAAATTATGAAAATTTTGATTAAATTTTCCTCTTGTGATGATCGTTTTTAACGAATAATGTAATTATCAAACGATTCAAACGTCAATGATGCCTCAGGCGTTGACGTTGATAAATTAAGCTCTAATGGTAACTTTACTTCGACGTAGATTAATAGGTGTAACTTAGCAAATACGATTGACCTTTATGTCTCAAATAAGATCGTTGTTACAGCGAGTCATGGATATTTTAGAAAATTATTTCTTGTCTAAATATGAATTTTGTTTCCAAATCCAATAATTTATCAACCGAAATTCAATTTTGAATTAGCTTTGTATTTTTTATTTATATACTTATAAAATTGAATCAATTTTTTGCATTAATAGAAGTAATTGTAATAAAAGCTAGTTTAAAATTAGCCAATGTCAGGCTTACCCAAGACAGTAATTCATAAATCTTATATTAAATCTTATATTAAATCTTATATTAAATTGCTAATAAAATTTTATTTTAAAATTAATTATGTATAGAAATATAAATGGCATATTTAATAACAACGTTTTTTTTTCTAGTGATTTCCGGTTTTAATGGGCTATATTACTCAACGGGGCTAAAAGCACAAAAAACTGTTTGAACAGTTACGATCATCGTGAGCGACATGTGGGAATTTCTTTCCATATTTTAATTATTAATAATTTTGCAGGAGATCTTTTTCTTTCATCCTCTATACGTTATTTATTTCCATACCTCACATAATTTGGCCAAAAGGTTATTTCAAGAAATAGTATCGCATACCATTATTCATACATCTTTCTGTTGTCGGTTGATAGCTTCGGTTTTGGTTACCTCGAAACAATAGGGCGGAGATCAAGATGGTCGAACCTCGCGTGATCTACGAAGATAATGCGAGCACGATACTCGATGCATCGTTTGAGAGGATCTTTGACCGTTACGTGGTTACACTAGTGTTGCACGATCGTCAGAGAGTATCGTAACTTACCCGAAGGGAAGTCGTAACGGAAACGGCTTAACCCATCTTAGGCTATATTTCCTCGGACTATGAATTTTTCTTATCTCTAGTGTATCTCCGCTCCAAAAAGTTACGTTTATTTTATGCCAATGTAACGTAATTACATTATAGCAATTATATACGTTAAATAATCTCTTTCAATTAGTCTCTCTTTACTATGTAATTACTATAATTCAAATATAAAGAAACTACGAATTCATACTTCATAATTTGACTTTGAAATTAAAAAAGTTTAGCTTGTTTCCGAATTATTTTTTTCTTTGATTTTCCAAGCGCTCGCCTTTTTCATAGATTTACGATCTTGAACGGTGCCTGTTCTTAAGATTCGTAAGAAGCAAAACGAGAGAAGTTGCGCTAACACGGTACGCTGCATACACTTGATCTTTATTTTAAGTGCGGATGATTGTAAGCGTAAATGGTGACCCCATAATACGTAAAAGTGCGTTGGAACAATACCAGCCCACAGCATGCTGGCTTATCTCTAATTCATTTTAATTAGAGGATATTACGAAAAAATATCGTAGACCTTGCGTGAAGGTTCCATCGAAATTTAAAACTCGTTTGGACTGTAACATCGTAATCGAATCATAAAAAAACGTACGTATTATGACATTTAATTCTATTAGACATTACTTGACTACAAAAAAATAAATCACAAGAAATAAAATTTCTTTATAACAGCTCATACTTAAAAGTTAGTATTTTAACGTATTTATCTTCATTTGCTACAAATTATAATTATGATAATTACGACTTGTGCTCATAATATGTTTTTATAGTTCGAAATTACACTTAGAGACAGAAAGTTCAATAAAAATTAAAAAAAAGCAAATATTATTTTTAAATATAAGAATACTTAAAAATAAACATTTATTAGAAAATTTTTATTTTATCATGTTTGCGACTGATGATCGCGCGCTCATGAAGTTTTTCTGTCTTTTTATATCTTTCTGATGTGATTTGCAGTCGTCAGAGACATTGTCAAAGAATGCCATACTGATTGCGTGGTGCATAATAACGCGTACGAGAACTTATACGGTACGATAATTCGATGGACGGAAGGTGTAAGTTAGTGTAGGATTGCTTAACAATTGCTTGGAAACTTTTCATCTCCTTCGATTATTGAGACGAAGGTTATACTTGACGTTGGGACACGTCACAAATTGCGAACTTTCTTTTCTCTGTCCACGACTGCAATCTCTGCTAATCTTTCTGTTTTCTCCAGAAGAAAACCGACGGATATTGCCGCGACGTTTCTTGCGTCGCTTTTGTTAGCTCTTCCCATGTGTTTGATGATGTGCTAACGTAATAATCAGGTTACTACATTAGATGATTATATGAAGTAAAGCCATGCGATGAACCTAATATCTTGAATCAATATTACTTTTATCTTACCGATCCAGAGCAAGCGTAACCGCATATTTGCTGGCGCAAGCACCCTCAAGGAGTGGGCGAGTCTGAAAAGATAGTGCAATCGATTGATCTGTTTCATACATTTATATATGTGCGTGTGTGTGTGTGTGTGTGTGTGTGTGTGTGTGTGTGTGTGTGTGTGTGTGTGTGTGCGTGTGTGCGTGCGTGCGTGCGTGCGTGCGTGCGTGCGTGTGTGTGCGTGCGTGCGTGTGTGTGTGTGTGTGTGTAGTTAATTTATGTAGAAAGATATTTAAAAAGATAGACATTGAAACTTTGAAACTTGCAGTGATTTGCAATAATTTCAAAAATTATATTCCGTCTGTTTATATAAATTTTATTTGAGATATGTTATGCTGTTTGTTGTTAAAAATACAATTTGTTTGCTAAAATATGTATAACTTTTCTGCTAAAAAAATTTCGAATCATTAAATATTTTTTAAATAATAAAATTTTATTTGATATATGTTTCGCTGTTTATTGCTAAAAATATAAGTTATTTCTTTCGTAAAATATGGATGATATTTCTGCTGAAAATGCTTTTAAAATTTTTTTAAATGAAATTTCAGTATATTTATTTACTTATACGTCACATTGATTGATTTTGACATTAAATTAAAACAACTAAACGAATGACAGTCCCAAAGAACTGAAAGTAATTAATATATCTTTCTATGTATAATATAGAAATTTTATTAAAATCTTAAAATACGTATAGAAATTTAATGTGATATTGTTAATATTAAAAAGAAAAAATTTTGATGTTTTATATGACGTTCCTCGCGTTATAAATTTACACAAAATATGATAAGCATATACGCTTACTCTATTATAATTACTGCTATAACACTACATTCTCTTGTGTACACGAAGGGTTAAGGTATTAAATATATTAATAAGAAAATGGAGCTCCAAGATACGCTCGAATGGAAATCACTGACCGTATTGTTTTAATGCACTGCGTTCGTTCCTCATTCTATCCCCGAGCATTGCGCACGGAAGTTTAGGACCTTCGTCGAATCATTCGTGCGTGTTATCGGTGCCACATTGGGATACGCGTTCACAGATGTATTACAAAGGAAAAATGTAATAACGAACTCGATTCTTGGGGCGTAATTACACTGGTTAGAACGAAAAAAGAGTCCAATTCATGCGATAGATGCGAGTACTCGCAGAATTGAGCAGCGGGCAAAAGCGCGATTGTGGTATCATTAGGGGGATGAAGTGATGTCGAAGACTCACCCAACCGATTCGTATGTACAAAACACACCGCAGTGCTGAGGTAAGTCAAGACAGTGACTGATGGTGGAAGTAACTTCATCGGCATATATATCCTTGGATAGCACCCCGAGTGCTAATACGCCCCCACCAGGGATGAGCCCCGGCGCTCATCCTTCGACCTCCTCCAGATCGAGGCCCCTTTTTTCCTCTGTTCTTCGGGATGCAAGGTGGGGAAGCTCGCGAAACCGCGAATAGCGATGAGCTGGATCCTTTCGTGCGGGACGTTTATGCTTCTAAAAATCGTAGGAGAAACGATCGGATATTGCTTCCGCTGATTTTTTATTTATTAAATCTTAAGAAATACATATAAACTTGCAACTACAATATAATTTATTTAGATAATTTTTGCGTTAATAATAATTATTTCAAGAGAATAATACTAATCTAAGATATACAATATTTCATACTAATAAACAATTATAAATATTTTTTGTACATATATTTCAATTTATAATATTATGTAAATATTGAACACAATAGATATTTTACATAATCTCCTATATGTGGGAGACACAAATAAAGCAGGAATCAAAAGTAAAAATCAGATGAAGAGGAGAGGCAACTAGATTTTTGATAATAATAATCTTTTTGATAATAAAAACCCTCCGGATGATTATTATCTAAAGTAAATATCGACAGATTGGACCCAAAATAGTGGTAGTGGATCTAGCGCGGGCCCATTACTATCCATAAGCGGTGCGCTATCCGTGGAACGACCTCACGACGTAAGTGACCCGCTGCGGGACTGAAGGAGGCCTCCTCCAGAGAGGGGTCCTGATGGGGGATCTCGCGGAGATGAGCAGCTTGTGGGAGGCCGGGGTTAGTGAAAGTGAAATACTGCAAGTAGAGTAACGTCTACCGAAGTGCTGTGTATTTCGCGTTGCTCTAATCGACGGCAAAGATCGCTTTAGAAAAGAAAATCGCGAGGATGTCTTTGCATCTCGATCTACTTGTATTTAGATAAAATAGATGTACGCTGTTGTCGCAATTATTCCTTGCTTGTACAAGCAGAATTTATATCATCTTTTCTTAGTAAATATAAATAAATAGAACAAACAAGAGAAATTATTAAAAAGAAACATTTCTTCTTTTTATTTCTAAAAAAATATTTCTACATAAATTTGTGGCAAAATTACAAAATTACTATTATTTGTATCTAATTAATTAATTAATTCAAGGTCATGGATAATCATGGAAATCTATATTATTTTATAAATTATAGACATATAAAAATATATGCAAATATATTTTTTAAATATTCGATATTCAAATATTTATTTATTATTAAATATTTCATAAATATAAGATGTATGTATAAAAAATTTTATAAATTTTAATAATTTCTTATTTATATACAGAATATCCTAAAATTCGCGTATTCGAAGTACAGAACATGATATTTTACGCTAAAATAAACAACTTTTTCCTTTAGCAAAATTGCATCCGATAAATAATTTTATTTTTGCGCTTATTTGCTAACTTCAACCTGCTCTCCTGCAAAAATTACTTATTGAATGCAATTTTGTTTAAAGAAAAAGTTGCTTTTTATGCTAAAATGAACAAATTTTTCTGTAGTAAAATTACATTCAATAAATAATTTTTGCCGTTTATTCGTATAACTTCAACCTGCTCTCCGGAAACTTGTCAGAAGCAATTTTGCAAAAGGAAAAAGTTATTGTTTTGCATAAAGTATCATGTCCCGTGCTCCGAATATGCGAATTTCACTCTATATACATCACTCTATAGGATCACTCTATATACATTCATATACTCTGTATATACATACATGTATATATATAATTTGTTATTATAATATAAAATATAGTTTTATAATTTTTCTTAAAATAATTTTATTTCGTTTTTCACAAGTAATTGTAGAGCAATTGCGTTTGTAAAGCTATAGTACGATTGTTTCTAGCTTTAAATCTTTACCTAATTGTGAGATTAAAGAGAAGTGATTCCTAATAAATAATGCATGATATCGGAAAGCTGTAGAGAATACTACTCTCCGTTGCATACATATAGAATGCTTTTGAAACAAAAAGCCTCTTGCTTTGTTTTCCAGTAGAGATGTCGAGGTTATCCGGAATGATTAGAAGGGTAGAAAAGTAGATCGTATTGATTTTATCGTACTTGACAAAGGATAAGCGAATTTAATGACAAAAGTACTCCTTTTATAGTGCTCTGTGCATAATGTTCCCGTCATATGATAGATACAGAAAGAAAATCTAAATAAACAAATTTTTTATGTAAAACTGATTTTAAAAATTGATATTAACATTATTAATATTATTAATGAAAAAAGTTATTGATATTTTTTTTCAATAAATTTTTTGAATGAACAATTTTTCTTTTTATTTGATATTTTATTTAATGAATTGCCTTGCAGTAGTTTTAAACATATTTTCTGGCTTGACGAGTTTGATTGATATTATCTCTATGATTTACTTACAGTAAATTTTGTATGAAAACCACTACAATAGACGCTGCGCTCCGTCGTTGTCAAAGGACAAGCTATTCCATTCGTTCTTTGCTCGCCCCGTTTCGGATTTATAATCGGTCTGCGTCATCGCGTAATCATTGGACATACGTAGTGACACGACGTGTCTTCGCACGTTCTCCTCTATGGTGCTTTCATCGCAAAGTGCGAGTTACTGCATCGCGTGAGTGGTATAAAGGCAGTTGACGCTCAGCTTATGCCGAAAGGGACAAAAGCGAACGTCGATATCAACTTCTCGCTTCGCACACACATCATGATACTGCGAAATTCCTCGATTTCTGTTTAATTCCCTCACATGATGACATCCACATGCACACGTCCACAAAATCCGCAATAGAGTCGGCCGCGATGAGTCCCGGGGCGAGGATGCATAGCATCTACGTAGCTATTTGCTAAGTTATCGTATAGACGAACGGATGAGATTTCAGTTTGCAAAACCTTGAGGATGCTAGATGTGGATCCCTAAGGCGAGTATTTCCCAGCTCTCTCTCTCTCTCTCTCTCTCTCTCTCTCTCTCTCTCTCTCTCTCTCTC
>NW_017259198.1:790713-800132 GCF_001594045.1 Atta colombica
CCACCTCGCCTTCTGCCTATATTCCATGCGAAAACTAATTTAGTTCCATTGAACATTGCACTTGTAATTCTAGAGATTCTTAATATATTAAAAATTTATAAATTAAATTATATTCATATCAACCATTTCAATAATAATCCTGTATCGCATTACGAAATTTAAAAATTTTAAAATTTTAATGAAAATCTACCAAGTAAAAGCGGCAATTATATAAGTATAATTTCGAAAAATTTTAGAAGAAATAAACTTTAAATCTTAAAAAAAATTATGGAGAGAAGTATCTTCATTTTCATAAAATGGTTGATGGATAAAGCTTGCGATATCCATCAATGATCCTAGTTCAACATAGAAAGGCTCTTATACGCGACTATATAATCGTATTAGCATTTCTGCTGAAATCCATCAACGATTTAATACGATTGCGATAATCGTTTATACATTGCAAAATCATCCATTCCTCTAGAACTAATCGTTAATGAAGTCTAACGATTGGCTGTATCAGAATTCATCTATTTTATGAATATTTTAAGGAATTTTTATAGAATCTACGGCAATTAGAATAAACATGGAAATAACGTATGATAGAAAAAAACTGATTACGATTATAATAGCAGTATCCAATGCATTCGTCACTCGCTGCTATGACGAATAAGTTTTCACATTGAGATGAATATATGAAAATTAATCATAATATTTTTTCTAATTATTTCCATGAATAACACGTATATAATATGTTTACAATCTGCAATATTTCAAAGAGTATATCTATAGAACTAAAAAGAGAAAGAGACTCTTAAAAATTTCATTTAAATATAAGAAGAAATTCTTGATAGCGACGTTATTTAATACTAGAAGTACCGAGCACTCGTTATCGATCATTTTTATTTTTTATTAATACTGTAATATTAATCTAAGTGTAAAAAGTTTTTTGAGAGATAGGATTCTGAGATTTTTTGACTTTTTAATAATTATGTTTTTTATTGAAATATTTACATTTCATTTTTTTTATTTCTTTTTATTTTAATAATTTATTCACTTCGTTCTTTTAGTGAGTAAGAAACATTGATATTTCTACTAATGAATAGTTACTTTCAGTGTATCATTCATTAACAAAATGAATAGTTTAAAATATATATATGATATGATTTCCCAATTTATTGTTTAATCTATTTTGAAATGATATTGTAAATGCAGCAAAAGAAATCTATACGATTAGTACAATTTTCATATAACGTTGTTCCAAGACAGCGCAATGCTTCCGCGATAATTATATCAAATTTGTTCTCACGAACGCGAGACTTCAATCGCGCTTCTCGTACCGCACTAGATTTCCTCGTAAAACATGCTCGAATCCACTTATTGTATTATATATATAAAACATCGACAATTGTCTCACGATCCGGCGGTATTCCTTAAGTGAGAAGAAACGGTTAAGTCATTTTGTCCTAACAATAAATAATCTGCATTACATAATATTGAAGTAATGTATTGCAACAAATCGATCACATTAATGCTCCGAACAATTATGATTACGACATAATCGTGAGAAAAGATTACAATGTAGCAAGTTATAATATTTGAATATATCTATGTTGCGAATACATTAAACTTCATGAAAATCAGAGCGAACAAAGCGAGAAAGTATGAATTATCAGTAATCTTCATAGTCTCTCTTCACAACAATTGCATTACATCAGTGACAAATCATTCAAAAAGAAAGACAAGTTGTCCTTGTCATCTCTCTCTTGTGCGCTTTATTCTTTTCATAATTTCTTTATTATTATACAACGATACTTACCGGATTATGTGAAGCAATAATTAGCTGTTGAATTTCGTAATCGTGAATTACAAGGAAGAGGATTGAGATAATTGAAATATGTAATAATTTAACTTATAAGAAGAATTTCTGCCATACGTAAGATGAATTCTTAAAAAATATTTAAAAAATGAAGATTTTCTTTAAAGTCTTGAAAAATATAAGAAATGAAGATTTTTTTTTAAATTTTTACTTTTTCCAAAGTAGATCTGGCGTGTTAAAGAAGAAATATCTGCTTGTTTTACTCACATTGTACATATTTTACAACGTTATTATTTTGAACAATTATTTTCTCTTTCTATCATCTTCTTCTTCTATAAACAAATATGTCATTAAGAAAAATGTCATTAAAAGTCATTAAAAATTTTTTTAATGTGTGCTTTGCTACATTGATTAACCATTACGGCAAAAGCCATAAATAAAGTACAGCATTTCTATAGTAACAATCAAGAACATTTTAATGAAGCCCCTAGCTATTGTTAGCTTATTTTATATTTCACAACTTTAAAAGCTGATATTACTCCACACAGTTTGCGCAAATAAGAACCCTCTTTAGCGGCTATACGTTAAAAAAGTTGGTCGCCATTATAAATTCTCTTATATGCATAAATATTCTTTTTGTATTTCACTGTTCTCTAATGAGAGATTTTTCAAACTACTTTCTGATCGGGTAACGAGGACTTAGTATGCAATTTCCCGTACGTAGAAAACGAGAAATTTAATCAAGGTCGTTAAGATCCATCTTTTTGATTGATGTTCTTCACGGGTTGCATATTGATGCGAGAATCGATTCGTGGGTATATCAGTACAAGCACTTGGTGCAATCAGTGTGTCATAACTGACGCACGTCCGTTTCTACATCTACATCTGTTCATAAGCTATGAATAGGAGCATTCAGATCGCGATCCGTGAGAATATTAAAGTAGTGGGATGCGCACCCATCCTCGCTAATCACGACTGACCTTCGTGCGAACGATCGTGACGGTGGAATCGGTGCTCAACCGACGCGATGCAGTGGACAGATATACATATACATAGATTCAGAAGATTTAAACGCCTTCTTCTTGTGGATCTCTTAGCGTTTGCCTCTTTTTCTGAATCCGGGAAATATCAAAGACAACGTAGAGAAGCATCTAGCCGTGTCTACGTTTGCGCCATCGCTTATTCATCGCACGTTTATCGATGACGAGAGCCCTTCCTTCAACCATAAATCGTGATATTATAAGCCGAAGTTATCTTGAATATGGCTCGACTGCAAAAAGGGGATTAGATAGGTTGCTCATGTTAGAGAAATCCATTTAGGAACAAGGAAAAATATAAGACGGAGACTCTTTTTAGCACTCATTAATTTTTTTAGCTTTAGTTTTTTAACGAAATTAAGTTTTAACTTTATTTTTATATTTCTTATTTGCTATTTATGTATGTATTTTATACTCAATAACTGAATAGATTGAAAGAGTGACAATTCTTTTTCTTATAATAAATTATTATGAAAATAATTATTGTGACTGATTGAAGGAGCATGAAAAAATTATAAATTATCTAGATCTATTTATTTTAGATAATTTATAATTTTTTCGTGCTCCCCCAATCAGTCACAATTATTTTTGAATATATTTCATATATTCAAAAGCATAGATCTCGATGTTCTAGATTACGTTTCTACATTTTAAAAATTGTATTGTATTATCTTGAATAAAGTATGTTGTATGGTAATTATGTTTCGTGCATACGATTTATTATATGAAACAAGTATAAAGATATACATAACTTAGTGAGACACGATTCTAATTGTAAGTCTATTAACTGGGGCAACAGAATGCTGGGGAAACTAGAATCCTTACCATATGCTGAAGCTTTGTGTTTCATCATTTAAATTATTCTCTCTTATCTTTTTTCTTAGACTTTATAATAATTTCTTTAAGGATTAAAACATAATTTCCAAGATAATTATATTTTTTGTTAAACTTAAAAAATGATATTTCAGTCAATTATATCCCGTACATAAATAAATGATAAAAAAAATTTTTCAAAAATAGCAAAAAAATTAAAATCACATGTTACATTACTTTTAGTAAGACAATTTATTAATAATATTTATTTAAAATGTTAATAATTTTAAATTAATTATGAATGATATGGGAACACTGTTCGATTAATTACAAATCACACAGGTAAAACGTTGGTTGATGTTGCGAAATCGCTTGCTTGCCAAATTCGGTACTGATTTTGTAATTTGATTTCGGCAAATGGGAATTACCGTAACAAAGATTCAATAAGGATTTAAACTTAGGATGTCAAGAGTGCTTCATAAGGAAACTGCTTTCCTCCAAATCCAAATCTTGATTACGATGAAAGTGCTGTCTTTGTTCCATTTTCGTCGTTTGCCCTGACAATTCTTATTCTAGAATCTATTCTCAACGTTAAATTTACGCTGATGAATTTCAGGACTACTTCTTTTCAGAAGTTATTTTGATGTATTGATCCTTTGTAAAAGAATGAATAACGATTAGTGAATTTATAAAATTATGAATAAAGATTACTGATTAATAGAATATATATATATAGAATATATGTCTATATATCTAATAATACAAAGTTGTAAAGATAGATACAAAGATTAAATATAAATCAAACACAATAAAAATACAAGTTAACAATGAATCTACGTATATAAAATTTATTATCTAAAGATATAAACTAAGAAAATGTAAATGCTTCAACCTTTAGTTTTGAGTCTTCTTTAATACAATCATTAAACAGTAATTACATACAACGAGTTAACTATAAAATTATTTTAGTAAAAAATCCGGTAAATGTATGGTATGACTGTTGTCATAGTGAAGTGCATAATCAAATGGTAGGGATAATTAGGTGTCCAAAAATAAAATAATAGGATTATTATTAGAATATAAAACTATAGTCGCAGAGATTTGAGTTATCAAAGTTAATGTGATCAAATGTAGTATCAAAACCGACGTATAATGATATTATACATATGATGATATAAAGTTTAAAAAAATAGATATATGCAAATTAAACATATAAAAATTCCATGAATGTTTCAAGCAAATTTTATACTAAGCACGGTGAAAGTAAAATTAATGCATGCGTGGGTGCAAAATTTACATCATATCAACACGATATTACCGTATTGATGTTACATCCATCGGATCTTTAGATACCACTTAATCGCACGGTGAAAATTGAAAGCAGAGGAGTCCGAGATTCATTACTTTCCTGTGCGAATGAAAATAGCGTGCCTGTTTTATAATTAACGGGACGCATGACTTATTTATTGCTCCATTTTATTATGAGATGACTCAGCGGGAATGTTAAAATATTACTGTAACATTTTTTTGTGCTTAAATCATGGGAGATAAGGAGATGTTGATTATGTAATCATATTCGAATATGGATGCACAGTACATAGTATGTATTTTGAACAATTCGTTACGTAATACATGCTCACCTATCAGCTTCCTTCATTGCTTTTGCAATCGCCTCGTTAAACTGGAATAGAAACTTTGCGCGCGGGAGCAATCCACAGTATACCAGCACGTGCAGACCGGTCTCTCCTGATTAAATAACGTACCATTCGGACAAAGGAACGAATCCTTACGGCCGCCGCGTTGGCAGATGTGATATGTTTGGCGGTCTCAGGGTCGGCGTAATAATCCGGTTGTTTCCATTCGCACACGAATCGTGTTCACGGAACTCGGTAGAAGATCGGATAATCCCAACTTCATCAGGGATTCCATCATTATTCGATCACTGATAACGTAGATCTTCATATTTGTGTCCGCGATTGTAAAATAACTGCTTGTTGTATAAATATCCTTTGTGTACGTATAAACAGGGTAACATAACAATTGTAAGCATGGTACAATTCTGAACGAAATAAAATGAGATCAGGATTACTAAACTTGAACCTCTAAATTAGATATTTTATTTAGAATTGTACCATGTTCGAAATTGTACCATGCTTACAATTGTTATGTTACCTAACTTAATTAGCTTTTACAGAGTGAATTTTAGGAATAGATTTTTTAATTCACTTTCTAATCTAATGTTTTTTTAATATTAAAGCATATTTTTTTAACTGTAAGCTAAGATCTAATTAATATATTTTTTTAAATATTAAGATAATATTGATATTTTTAAACTAAAATTTAATTAATGTTTCTTTAAAAAATATTACACGGACATATTTTGACTATAAATCAAGATATTTAATTAATGAATTTTCTTCTTTCCTAATTTTAAATTAGAATCGAAGCTAAAAAGCGAAAAAGAGGAATAATCTTGTTTTTCATGCTCATAAATTTTATTTTATTGAAGTTTAACGTTAATGATGAAGCTGTGTACTTCTATTAAGAATGTTAATATCTTTGCGCTACGAAAAGATTTAATACGTACTATACTACTTGCGAGAGTAATCATTATGACGAGTCCTAATTTAAATACCATGATCAAGTCTAATAAAGGAGTTTCAACCAACAAGTCACTTCGGATTGTATTAAATCATAGAATATAAACTCAGTCTTTATATAGTTCTCAGTTCAAATATACATTCCAAATTATTATTCTCTATGTAAATTAAATTTTATTTAAAATAACGTATCCTTCGATTGAAGATATGATAGCGAAGGTAATTAGTATTTCGGCAATTAAAAATTATAAATAAAACAAGGACTCATCTTTTTCCCAAGGTGCTGTGGCTAACAATACAATTTCCGATTAATAATCATCCAGAGTATTGGGAATAAAAGGTAATTTTGTCAAATAAATCATTTGTATGATGATTAATCCCTGCTGCGTTTTTTATCCGATCTGCATAGAATAACGTCTTAATAACTTTATTGTCAATTCTCTATAATCCTTCTCATATTCTATTTTTATCCAGAAATTCATTTCATAGTTATGTTCTTTTTAAGGAAATTTCCATTTATCGAATACATTTTCTATTTTCAAACAAAATCTAAATCGCGCGCGTTTACTCAGCGTTGCTTGACGCATGTCGAGCAGTCGAACTGATGACTCAGTAATATGGCGGAAGTCCGCACAGCTGCGAACAGCTGACTTGTAGCTGTACGCTGCTGTATATTGCTATACGATTTCGCGTAGTCAAATCATTACATGGTTTTCTTTGTGTAATGTTGAGATTTTACTTAACGAAGTGATGATTGGCGAAATACTTTAATATATTCAGAAAGGTGCAGCACACAATAAGGAGAAGTGTTCAACACGTGTATAGCACGTGTGTTCATTGAATATTTCTATAAACATTGAATTCCTTGCATTTTATTAAAAATTCTTTATAACATTGGAATCTACTTATTACGACACTCGATTTTCTTCTGTTCACCACGCATGTTTAGCCATTATTTGTGTTTGTAATTATACATATATTGATAGATTTTATGAAAATGGAATCTTTCCAATTAAATAAGGGCTTTTTTGACTTGTGTGTAAATGTACCGGAAGGAGAAATAGATAATTTGAATGATATTTTATTGAGATTATATGAAAGTAAGTTAAATGTGAAAGTAAAACTAAGAAGAAATTAATTGTTTAAAAATTAATTTTCGTTATCTTATGAATTTATTTGGCTTTAGTGGGTTATAGAACAGTTGCATTAAATCAAACTGTAAATGAAAGTGTCATGGATAGTGATAAAAAAAAGAAGGATGAAACTAAGCAAGTAACAAGTGTGGTACCCGATCCAATTGATGTTTCAAAATTGAATGAAAAATGGAATGGAAAACTGAGTATACTTAATAGGCTAACATTTATTTGTTCAAGTTCTATAAAAGCGCACACATTGGTATAGTTTTACGTCTATCTCTAATAAAATTTGTATTGAAATCATTTATTTTGAAAGATAAAATAATTTAAATTTTGACATAGTTTAAATAAAGTATTGATATATGAACTTAAGTAAGTAGATGACCACAGTTCCTCATGCACAGTTAGCTTAAAAACTTTATTCTGAAGAAGGAAAATAAAAAGTACTAGTTACTCAATATTCTTAAAATTAATTAATTTTACATTTCTCATAAGAGTACAAATAATTTAAATTTATATATATTATTAAAAAATATAAGTGTAAAAATTAAATTTATTTGAAATGTTTTGAGCATCTATCTGCTTAAAGATTAAGGTTTCTATGATGTCTATCAAAAACAAACATTTATACTAAGCTATGTTACATGATTTTCAAAATAAAAGATTTATCTATTGAAGTAATAAAATATGTTGTATTAAATGTAATTTTGTTATTATAGGCACAATGTCCAAATTTAAGAAAATATGATATATATGCTCTTGTGCCAATCAAGCAAGATATGTTGGAGGTTGGTTATATTGAACTTATTTATTTTTTATTTATATTGAATTTATCTCTTTTTTATTTTAGTTTGCTTGTCAAACCATAAAAGTAGATCTCATTACGATAAAGCCAGAAATTTCTGGTATAAAAATAAATCGAAAAGTATATCGACAGGCAATAGCAAGAGATCTGTATTTTGAAATACAGTACGTAGATCTTTTGAGACCAGAAACACGTGTAGCGGCTCTTCATCGTTCTTATCAATTACAAATGTGCCGCGTAAGCATGGTATGTATATAGTTATTATAATATGCATTGGCTACATATATGTAGATATTAAATTCTCATTTAAATCAATTTTACTTCATTGCGCATTGTTATAGTAAATAATACAGTTTTAAATACGCTTGTTTTATCAATGTGTTAAATCAATCTATTTTTATGTACAGAATATAATCATATCCAGTGGTGCAAACAATAGGAATTTGATCAGAAATCCTTACGATATCATAAATCTGTATCCTTTGAATGTACTGAATTTTATAAAATATAAAAATTTATTGACGAAATTATGCTTAAAAGCGCGTTGCATAGACTATATTATCCATAATTATTTAATTTTTATTATGGCGCATAGTGGATGTGTGTTGGGTTTGAAACGAGATAAAATAAAATCAGTTATATTAAACGAATGTCAACTTTTTCTTTTAAAAGCAAGTAAGTCATCATAATTTATTAAATCCACATTTTACACGAGACTGAATTAGAAAGATTTATTATTTTATGTATTTCAGAAAAGCGGATATTTGGCAAGTCAGTGTTTACGATAGAGATTGCAAAAAAATCAGATGTAAATGAGGATGAAGAAATAGGAAAGAAACGAAGAAAAAAGTCTTTAAATTAGAAAAATTTAACTTTTATATTCTATTTAATAAAAATATATTCTATTAAATGTTTTTAATAAACTAATAACATGTTTTTTTTTAATAAATTATATTTATATAAATATATATATTATCTAATTTCTATTTCATGATTCTTGTAAATACAACAGTATCATTTATGCATGCAATTGTTTTTGCTGAGTATTCGATCGTTTTTTAGAATTGCACGAAATTTACCTAGAAGAGCCATCTGTTAGTCTATTTTGTACTTTTCTTGTAAGACATTGTATATGCATGCTTATCTTACTATTTATGTAATGATAAAATGTTACAATATTAATAATATTAAATTATTAAAATACTAAATTATAAAATTTGTTCTGGATTT
>NW_017259198.1:800232-818390 GCF_001594045.1 Atta colombica
AGTCAATATTATTTTATATGTTAACTTTCTTTTTTTCTTTATTTAAAACATTATAGAATAAAAATAATGATATTTTTATAAATTAATAAAATTCTTTTTAATAAGAAGTTAAATGAGTTTCAATCAACAGCTGATACAGCGGCTATATTCATCTCGATTAGATAAACGACTATCACTATGAGTTCAAAAAAATATATATAAGGATTTTTTAATTATCATTATCTTAACTTTATTACATTTAATGTGATGCATTTTGGTGGCAATATATATTATCACAACAGCGTTATGGTCTTATTCAAGTAAATAATTATTTTTTCACAAAGTTAAATATAATACAATATCAACGCGAAGTTAATATGATGAAGTATATAATTTGACATGTGAATACGAAGAACGTAACCAATTGCTTCTAAGTTTGAATAATTCGTGATAAATATCTCAGATAATTGCATTGCGATATCGATAATATGAAAGATTCTATCGTTTAATAGAAGTTGCTAACATCGACTCGGAGACGGTGGAGGATTCAATTTTGATTTAAGGACCAAACAGATCATGCGCCCGACGGCCGCGCGTTCAAATCGATCGTCCGTACATCATCTCAAGTCATCCTCGATCCCAAGCCCATCGACAACGTCGTCCCTTTATCATCATCAACAGCAGCAGCAACAGCAAATTCTGTATGCTCCTGTCAGTAGCCCAATGGTGACTCTTCAATCGTGTGGAACAGCACTTCATCCTTCGTGCGTTTATCCGAACGTTCAGTCTCACGTTATTTCACCGAATTCCGCCCATTTACAACTTCAAGGTCTGAAAGATAGACTATAGTTAATACTCTAATCTTGTATATAAATCAGTTCCTTCTTTCTTTCTCCATTCTTCTTCTTGATTATATTTCATAAAACAGTCTTTCAGTAATAAAACGGCATTGAAAGTATATAGTAATAAAAAAATCGCAAATTTAACGATGTTATGTAAACCGAAAATGATAATTAAAATATTTTGCGCGAATACAGGTAAAAATAACCGATGGCACGCCAAGAACAAGCCGTCCCGCGGTCAACAATATTGTCAACAGCAGCAGCAGCAGCAGCAGCAGCAGCAACAGCAACAGCAACAGCAACAGCAACAGCAACTCTCGTACAATCCAAAACCTGTAGTACTTTTCGATCAACCACCTACCAGTGTTGCATCGATTCCTCCATCGACCACATCCTTTTTAGTAGCATCATCTACATTCACCCATGCTGGACCGTTGCACAATGAGCATTACAGTAACAATTCTGGAGTGACGCATCTATTACCGCAGCCCTTCAATTTTAAACCGCCCGATATGCAGACTCTCTGTCTCATCCAAGATCGACAGAACATTCAGCAACAGCAGCAGCAGCAACAGCAGCAGCAGCAGCAGCAGCAGCAACAACAACAACAGCATCCAATGCAGAATTCCTACTATAATATCTCGGCTACAAATACTTGCAGTCTGCAAACCGCCAACTCGTCTTTTCCGCTTGCCAATTCTTATACCAGCTTCAACAACAATCAATTTCCAGTAACAGTGCAGTCCTCTCCACTCTTTTCGAATCCGCCTGTTGGTTTAATGCTTGCACCACCACGAGGAGACAAACCTTCGTCCACATTAGATTTCACACCGTTCAAGCATAATGCAGACAAGACATCGAATGCCTGCGAGTCTCAAGTCATTCCAACCGGTCAGAGTGAGAATGGCTGGCCTTCTCAGACTGAAACGTTTTCGAAAAACGACACGCAAACTGTCACAGAAAATAACAGAAGCCTCGAGTCTGCCGAGTGTGCTTTGCAGAAATCTTTCTCTGTCGTCGCGAAGACGGACGAGGAACATTACTCTGATGAGTCTTCGAATAGCTTTGACTTCACCATCGAAGCCGAGAAAATGGTCTCTGCTTTGTGTAACACCACGTCTTCGAACGATTTAGGAAAGGAGGAATCGAAGCCTGGCAACAAGATTGATTCTATGTTGTTCAACGGTGCAGGCGACAATATGTCTAACAAGACGAACTGTTTTATAGATTTCTGCTCTGAATTCGAAAACAGAACGTCGATAGGCGTTCAAACGGATGATTTGAGTGTCGATAGATCGCAATATCCAGAGTTGATTCGAAAAACAGCTTATTGGGGATGCACTCAAGCTGAAAGTGTTCTCGATTCTGAAGATTTGCAAACGGATTCTAAACGGAGCTGGTTAACTTGTCTGTCATCTGCTACTAGGACGGCGATCACAAAATCCTCGACTTGCATTCCGGTCTTTGCGGGGGATCGAGTTTTTGCCGACGATCTCATAAACGCTCTTCTACGCATTAGCAATGGATGGCTGAGCCTTGATAATTATCTGAATAAACAGCATTTTCCTAATTTGCTGGACAGATTAGATCCTGAGTTGATCGCGCGCTTTCAAACATGGGAAGAGAGCACATGCGAATTACTGAAGCAAATAGTGCGGACTTTTCAGAAGTTTGGAGAAAATAAAGAGATGATGGATCAGAAACGCAACATGACATCGTCATTTCCAGGCGACGTGTCGCTTTATACAACTTACAATCTTTTCGTCCCACTGTTTTCGAGCTGTCTTTCTCAACAAAATCTTGGAAAATCTTCGCTGGAAAAACCATGCAGCGCGACATCGACATCGTTACCAACGAGCAGTCTGCGTAATTTTCGATACAATTCCAACTGTCAGCAGGAACAACAATCGATGAATCCTAAAGAAAGCAAATTGCGGAGCAAATGGACGATTACTGAGAATTTATCATCCATGATTAACACCACAAAGTCCATGCCGAACGTCTCCGTGTGTCACTCTGACATCAGCAGTCTGGGAAGTCATAAACTTCGCACGAAAGACGCATTATCTAAGAAATTTGATTTCACTCAGAAATCGCTGAACGCCGAATTTTGCCAGTTGAGAAACAAAGTAATGGAAAGCAGCGCGGATGCAATGAAAGATAGAAGACACGATTACACGCCGGAAGATAAACTTACGACATTAATCGATAACACCGAATCCATCCGATCTCAACATTCAGCAACGAACGCTCCTATGAGCTATAGCGGACTGTATGCGCGGAATTGTTTGTCCTTCACGTTTCCTTTATCCAGCCATTCAGACTCTTCATATTCGACTTCCAATTCAGGTGTTCCAACATATAGAGTCAGTTATCCCACTTTCGGGCCTTATCCTAATACCGATCCTAATATCAATTCGAGAAGCAGCAATAACACCGAACAGGTTTACGGAGTTAAAAACGCAAATATCAATCCGGTTTATGTCAAATCACAAACTGAGCAATTAGAACTCCCGGCTGTACCTAGAAATAAAGTGATTCTGCTCAGTCAGATCGAGCCACGAACATTCGATAAAGAATCCGAGGAAATGGCAGCCAACTTGTCGGCTTGGTTCGCCAGCATGCGAAACGCACAGCCTTCAGCGGCCACGTCAACCTTTGAGGAGCCAAGGACGAACGAGAACTCGGCACCGCGATTATTCATTCAGGAGATGCCCAAGTATTCGATGATTATAGCCAAGCAACCGCAGTTTGATGCAAATCGGCAGTTCCAGGCGTTGCAAAATCTGCCGAACATCCAGAGCACACCTTGGGCCGCTGGCAACTTCATCGGCAATCGTTTCCATGCGCAACAAGCGCCTGAAGAGTATGATAGCTCTGAAGACGTGCGAGTGTACATGAAACCGGGTAGCTATAATGTTCCTAAGAAGAGACATCAAAGAAGACCCAATCGTCGATCAAGCAATAGCACATCTCGCAATGTACACGCGAGCAATCATCACAATATGTGCGGTAATAATGGAAAAAGCGTATCGATACCAGCATCATCGACGCCTCTATCTCACACGAACGCGACAACCTTGTCCACCAACATCGGCAATACCACGCTTATAAAGACTTCGTTCCCGCCAGCTTCGCAATTACCCGTGCCTCTATTCAATCTTGAGGGTTCACCTAGAATCTTGAAACGTACAGAATCTTTGTCGCAGGACACTCGTCAGGACGTCACCTGGAAAGCAGCGTGCGCCTCAGCTGAGATACTTCTTGAAGCCCTTAACATAAAGGACTGTGGTAATACGTCTAAAAACGTCAATTGCAACGATAGTAACAGCGAGAAAGAAGATAAAAACGAAGATCCTGCTGAAGCATTAACAATCGTGTCGCAGCAGAGTGATCCGAAATCATTGAAGCATGATAACACTGACTGTGCGTCTTCTTATGAAGCCTCAGAGGATGATTCGGAATCTACGTACAGACTATCGCCTAGCATGAGTGTAGTTTCAATGTCTCAATCGCGCGAGGATGAGAATGGTAAAGAACTTTATAAAATAAATTTTTTAGATAATTCTAGTGAAAATTTTTCTCAGAATTTTTCATAAACTTTTTTAAATTATTTAAATTTCTAAATTTTATAACTTTATAACTACTTTATAACTTTTCAGAAAATTTTTCAGTTTTTTACAAACATTTTTTTTTACAAAAAATTGAAACTTTTCAGAAGAACTGACAAAGTCTATACATCTTATCTAGAATTCTTCATGCTTCAGTGAAATATTCTAAGATTTTTTTATTTCTGTAATTTCTGATAAAATCTTATAAAATCTGAAAAAAATTAAGTTTACTTTTTAAAAAATTAGAAAGATCTAAGAAACCCTTGAATATTTCAGAATTCACATATATGAAAAATATCAAGAAAAAAAATGTAGACTTCTCTAAAAAAAAAGTTCCAATTCCAATATTAAAATTCTGAGAAAAGTTTTCGCCAGAGAAAGAACTAATTAACACTACTTTATTAGAGTAAAGAGTAAAATTATATTGAAATAATAAACTTTCTCGCGAGGATTTCACGTGTATTTCGTTACTCGGATTATCGAAACTACTTAAAAATGTCTCGCGATCTTTTTGCAGGTGGTACCTAGTAATAAGCAAAACAATCCTTTTCTAAAAAGCATGTTCAACAGCTCTCGGTATCAAGACCAATGTGAAAACGGATTCCTGGCTGATCAGGACTCTCAATAACGTGAGTATCGTCGGTAAGCAGAAGCGACATAGGGACGTAGATCGACGAAGTTTAGAGTCTTCGAATAGCTCGGAAATTGACATAAAACCGGACCAACTTGCATCGTCGTTAACCACGGATGCAGATATAAAGACTCATGTGACAATCATCAATAGCGAATATCCAGCGATCTTCTCTCGTGAACGTGTCTCTAGTTCTTTCGCGAAGAATGACGAAACATCGACAAAAGAATTGGAAAGTCATGTCGGAAGAGCCACGTATTCTGAAACGGTACGAAGATCCATGAAAACAAACAATCTACACCTTGAAAAGAAAGAACCGCTGAAGTCGTGCGCGACCAATTCATCGGTAACTACCGTAATACCAATTCCTGGCCGCAAGTGTCAGAGGAACGACCCCGTACAATCCTATCAACTTCTACACAAATCACGAAAATCAACCGACAAGAAAACGATGAAAAATGCGGACAGCAACGATTTGCAATTGGAGGAGGGATCGTGCATGAAAGTCGGCACTGTCAGGGTAAATAATATGTCAACTACCATGAAAACAAATCATGGAAAGAAAAAGGATATGGAACATTTGGAAGGCAAGTGCGCCAGCAAATCGAGCGATCGTGGCTGGACTGTGTGGTGTAGTTCCAGGAGAAAACAGAGTCTCAGTCCTCTGATATTCAATAAGTTAGAGACAATTCATCGAACTATCTGGCAGATGGACGAGGCGAAGATCATCAAATATACACTCTCATACGATAATAAGGACCAGTCTTCTTCCGCACTAATAGTTAGTTTCAGAGAAAAAAAAGCAATATATATATTTGATGAAATAATTTTTTTTTATTTTCAGATGGAAGATTACTGCAAGATTGTTAAGAGTCCAATGTTTCTTGAGCTTATCGAGTACAAACTGAAAAATCGGATTTATCATAAAGTCGAACACGCTGTACAAGATTTTCGTCGCATTATTAACAACGCGAAATTAGATCATCAGGTAAAAAATAGACAATTTTTTGTATCCAATTTTTTTATTTTCTTAATTATCATATAAAAATCATATGATGCAATAAATCGATACCTTTGAAATTGCATCATTTAATTTTCACAAGATTGAATGTAATATTTGAATTTTTAAAAAGAAATTTAATTTCGAAAGGTGAATTTTTCTCGATTTTGTTTAATTTGCATAGATTTCAATTAGAGTATCAGAAAACAAATGTTTTTTTGCAGCACGATGATGAACAAATAAAGAAGATTGAGGTGCTTTCAAAGAAATTGGAGGACTTACTCGAAGAACATTTCGGCAATTTGGACTTTGACAATATTACCGGCAGTCCGGGAGAAGATTCATCTATGCAGCTGCGATTTAAGACGTCTGGACAGAAATTGATTGCCGGACGCTACGATAGCACGAAGAAAAGTATATCGATCATTGCGGAGGATTCTTCGCTCTATTGACTGTTGCTTTTCGTCGAAATGAAAAAACTCAAAATTAAATTATTTTAGTAGCAAAAGTAACGTTTTTTACAGAACATTGTGCGTAAGAACTTTTTCTAGTCACGAGCCATTTTGTATGATTAATGATGTCGTAGGTGTTTTCTTTTTTCCATTCTCAAAAATCGGAATCGCTGTCCGATGACTATAAACTACTCGTTTAATTTTTCTCTCTCCGAATGATTTTATTAATTATGGAAAATACGCGTGTGTTCTGTCTGCTGATAACAATCTTAATTTCATAGCGATATCTTAGTAAAGGAAGAAAAACTGTATTAAATGCGAGCAATCATCGGACAGTATCGAATTTATTTTTATATGAAAAAGAAAGTAGTGTGCGATAGCAAAGTATCAGCGATATAATATAATTTCCACGTTCATTGTTACGGCTATTACTTATAAAACAATTCGATCTTTTAACTTCGATGCTCACGTTCAGCATCGAAGTTAAATTAGTTATATCGTTAGATCAGAGTGATATGAATCGTAAAATATATTTCGCTGACCAATCTGAATTAATATTATTGTCTAAATTTTTTTCTAAGTCTTTTATTTGCAATCTAGTGTGTAAGTAAAATTAATGAAAGTATCATATAAATATTAAGCAAAATATGGAAAGTATTATACAGATTTTACTTCACGAAGCTCAGCAGTTCGTTTTCGAGATTCGAGATTTAAGTAATGAAGCTGAAGCTTAAAGATTTTAGTCCATTTTCTTTTATTATTTCAAAAATATCAATTTTTTATTTGTGTCATTTTTTTTATTAACAATATGTCCAGGCCGACAATTAAGAAAATTTGGTTACAAAGTTTTGTATTTATCAATTTATTATATAGTGATTTATATAGAACTCTGTAGTAGTTAATGTATATTTAAAAAAACAAACTCTGGAATTAATTACATTTTATTAAGACTGTTTTCATCACTTCCCATTCTTCTTGGCTTTATTATTCAATGAATAATAAAGATATACAAAACAAGTTTTCTAAAAGGAAAGTAGCCAAATATCAAAAGATTTTCGATTAGTGAAGATCGCTTTATTGATTACCTGGGAAAATTTATTCACGGAAAGATGCGCGATCATTGTGATATATTTTCGAAAAATATATCACAATGATCGCGCATCTTTCCTTGAAGCTTGCATCAAAGCTAAAGGTGGCTATTTTGATGTTAATTATTATTTTTAGTATTATTTAATAAGATTTTATTACAACAATCTAGAGTTTGTTTTTTTTTTAATATTAATTACTAATGTTTTATTAAACACAGAACTTTGCGGTCAAACTTTCTTTTATCATCAGAGTTGGTAAAGCTAATGTTTTTTTTTTAAGATAATGTGTTTCTTCTTAAATATGTTTTAATGCTTCAAATATGTTTGAAACAGTATTATAACAAAAACATATTTAAAACATATTAAAAACATTAATTAAGCATGTTTTAAACTATTTAAACATGTTTTTTATCAACCCTGTTTATCACTCTATAAAATTCATATCTATCATATCTATCATAAATACGAAGTTACTACGCACGCACCACTGCTTAGAAGAAGTTGACACTTCTTACGGGGCAAGTTAGTCGACACGGATTATGGTAATGTCAAACATCACGAACATCACGATCGCGCCAGCCAGTCAGCCGGAGATAGCGATAATCACGTTAAACGGAGTTGCAGGCGACTAGCGAACGTTCCTTGGGTTCTTCAGCGGAGAGAAATGCAACCGCTGCAGATCCCCGAGAAGCAGAACGTGAAGCAGATTCGCGAGTGAGCGCTGTGAGAGAAGGAAAGCGATCCGCTCCGGGACAAACGAGGTCCGAGGACGAGCACCGTTCTCGGTCGCGCGAACGCGCCAAGCTGTCAAGATGGATTGGGAGTTATTGACAATGGCGAGTCTGCATCTGACCGCGACCGAGCACCGTTATTACGGCGACATATTCATCTATTGCTGTGAGAACGCGGACAGCGACAGCGTTCCCGTGATTAAAGTCGCCGAGTTGTTACGTTCGGCCAATCTGCCGCGGGACATCACGATGAAGGTGAGCTCCATGGCATGATGGAAGTGCGATATTGACGTTTTCTTGATATCGACGTAACATCGTAACAGACTTCATCTCAGTATTCGAGAGCTTCTTGTATCAGTGATATATATGCAGATGGACAAACTAAACATTAGGGTCCGCTTGTAGAGGTTATGTCGTAGCGGCTGAACTGAATTAATTCGTCGATGGAAAATATCATTACTTTTGCTTTTCATAATCAATTATAGCTGGCTGTAGCTTTGCGAGGATTCTTTCTGTACAATACAGATCTTCAAGGGATGTCTTAAGGATGTCTAAATATGTCTCTATGTTCTTTGAACATCTTAAAAATTATGTGTTTCTTGTAATGTAATTGTAATGTACGTTAGTTGTAATGGAAAGTAAGCTGCTATCGTTGCTATTAGATATTTGTTGGAATGGAAGATAAAGAAAAAAGAAAGAAGAAAGTATTCCGTAGAAACTCGGTTGTGTATGGCTATATATTTGTTAACATCAAGTATATATTTTTTTCTGCTTGTAGATCTTGGACATCTGCATGGGAACCAAAGGTAACACGCATCTGGGCAAGAAGCAATTCTATGCAGTGTTGAAACTCATTGCAGTCCATCAGGCTGGTCTGGAAGTCTCCAGAGATATGATAACTGCATCTTTGGATGTTATTACTTTGCCAAGATTTACGTGGCCAACCTCCGGTGAAGAGGAAGGTAGAAGGAGTCCAGACATAACTAGAGGAGCAAAAAGTAGACATCATGCTCCTGAGAGCACTACCGAAAGTGAAAGCGAAGCAGAATCCCCACGTGAGACTGGTGGTAGCACAGATTCTCCTACACCAACGAACAGCGTGACTCAAGAAAGAAATGACGGTATGCTGGGTGGCGAGACAATTTTGGATTCTGTTTCCGGAGGTTGGCAAGGCTTATTAGTTTCTGAAGAGCAGAGACAACTGTTAGGTACTGAAGAGGAGAGCTCGGAGCGTCACAGCAGCGACGAAGGTGACGGGGAAGGTGATGGCTCTGGTTTTCCACCGGAGGAAGTATGGATTATCAGCGACGAGCAACGTGATTATTACGCTGCGCAATTCGCGCAGCTGCAGCCTGATCCGGAGGGTCTTCTAGCCGGGCCTGTAGCCAGAACGTTTTTCGAAAAATCACGGCTTCCTGTTTCAGAGTTACGACGTATTTGGCAGCTCGCGGATGTCACGAGGGACGGGGCGCTCAGTTTACAAGAATTCTATGTGGCTATGCATCTCGTCGTACTGAGGAGGAACCATGTGCCTCTGCCCGACGTTTTACCTCCGTCCTTGTCGATCTTGTTAGTTATGCAAACAGCAACAACTGCCGCGCCGCAAATCCCATCGGCGACAACTGCTCAAAAATCACCACCGAACTCCGCAAACGCTCGCGAGAAGAATAGGGAATGGACAAAGTTCGTGGACTCGCCAACTGGAGCGAGCAGCTCCTCAGTCACTAGTCCAGGATTGCAGCTAGTGAATTTCGATTTCCAAAAATCAGCCGTCGAACGCGACCCGAAGATTTTGCATCCAGTACCGTTGCGCTTAACACCTGAAGCAGCGATTCTTGCTTCGGGTGCTAACGGTAGCAGTAGCAGCTGCGCAACCTTGGGAGATGACGATTTGCAACACTCTGCAGCGTCATTAGTGCAACGACCTCTCGCAAAGAAACCATCTGCAGCTCCCGAAGATGCTGTCATCGTAACTCCTAAAAAGGAACCACCACCTCCACCGCCTCCCAGACCGTACAGAACACATGCGCGCAGTTCTAGTCTCGATCTTAATAAATTAGGTATATATATATATATATATATATGTATATATATATATACACACACACACACACACATATATATATATATATATTGTCCAGACTTCACGATATTACAATTATGAAATAATTCTAAGTCTTATGTTATGAATTTACATATTTTGATAGGAAAAAATGGTCAAAGTTTTCTTGGAGCGCCGCCGCTTGTACCACCTAGAATCTCTCCAGGAATTGTGAGTTTCTTGTATATGACAAAATTTTCTTATATCTTTTTAAAGAGTTGAATACTTTATTCTACTTATAAAAAATATAACTTTTTTTATAACGTTTTTTAAGTCAGGGATTATAATGATTCGTTTTTGCTGCAGACTTCGCCTCGTAAATTGGTCGGCCAAAGGAGCGAGGGTGAAGGACAAAGAACGTTAAGCGAAAGTCAAGCTTTTGTCGCCGACTTTTCTCATTTTTCTCCTAAGAGTGAACTGCCTGAAAATACGTTATCTATAGAAAACACGATACCACAATCTCAACAATTCACTGGAGTTTGTGGAGCATTTCATATTTATAGAAAACCAAGTCCAAGTAAGAAATTATCTCATTATTTATAAGTTTAAATATATGATTTTTTTTAAGTATTAAAGATACTTCTAAAATAGATGCTTCAAGCTATTTTTTCAATCGCATCTTTATTTTCCGAAATTATTATATGCTTAATAATTAAAATATAATCCTAACAGAACGAGATGGTGGCGAAGAAGAGAATAAGAATGAAGAGGATGAAAAGAGGTTAACCTTACAAGAATTAAGGGAAAAGAATGCGGAACTACGCTTAGTTTGCGAAGAATTGACACGTGAATTGGCTAGCGCACTCCAAGAACGTATAAATCTGCGTGCAAAACTTTTACTCTTGACTTGATGTGATTATTGTTCGCTGTCATTTATTTGCTCGAAGTTACGAGATATTATATCTCTTCAAATCATTGTAAACACATATATTTAATACGTTATGCTAGTCTAGAATTCTTCTTTTCCCAATGAAATATTCATTCACATTCATAACGATCAATATAGACAGACAGATACGGCAGGAGACGCGATTTACAAAAAGAAATATTGCATAGATATTTTATATTTGAGATTGAAAGAATGACTATGCATAAATTATGGATCATGTATATACAAAACTAAGATTACGATCTCTAAATTGATATATAACAAATTGCTTTCGTCAAGTTTTTCTAGCTATTGTTCACATTTATATGTAAAAAAGTGTTAAAATGTTCACTCTAATTTAAAGCGAATTCCTCCCTGTGATTTACTGACTTGTATACTATATTTTGCATTGGAATTTCCTTTTTTATCGCTATGAATTTATATATATTTCCAGCATACCGCGCATACAAATGCATCTATCATATCGTTCTATCTGAGTATAGATATTTGAAATTTCTGATTGTGATTTCTATGCGCAAAAACTTGTTAACTTTGTTAATTTTATAGGATTATATATTTCATATTCTTCTGTAAACTGATGAATTTCTTCTAAAGAGCTTTATTCATCGTAAATGAAACTATAATATGTATTTTGAATTGTATTTGTAAAAACGAATAAGTTATATTTATTGTTTGTAACAAAATCGAATTGTATTTCGAATTGAATTTTCGTATTATATAAAATTTTTACGAAAAAATGACATTGACTGAAAAATGGAATAATCAGGATTGTTACGAAGTTATATTTTATTCCATGATAACAAGTACCTATAAAATGCCTGTTAAACGTTGAAGATATATAGAAAAAAGTGGAATCTGCAGGAACAGAATACTTCAAAAATAAATTTATATAGATATATGATGCTCATAATCAATTTACGTTGAATCGATTTTGGTGTAGCAATTCTTTGAAATGATTATAGCAATTCCTATTATTGCTGTAAGTTGATGCAAATTAAGATCTGAGAAGAATATAGATCTATCAAAATCACGTCCGCAAAAATTATTCGATAAAAATCGAATTAATATAATAATTGTCATTCATAACATCTAATAATAGCAGCGATTACTCAATAGATATAGAATTGCTTTATAGAAAAAATTACTATTATTTAAATAAAATTTTCTAATTCCTTGCTCTTTAAAATTTTGGTCTTAAAAAAAATTAAATTCTCGATTAAAATTCAATCTCCGCGGCTCAGCTCTATATAAATCTCAGCGCATTATTTATAAATCGCTATTTTTATCCAATTAAATATATATTCATTCCTGATTAACGTTAAGATCTTCATTACATTTTCCAAATTTTCACTTTATTTTCTTATAAATAGCGGATAAATAAATTTGCCAAGCGACCGTCGTTACTATAAATAACTCTTTGTGCCATATAATGAAATTTTGAAATATATATATATTGTAATCAATAATCGTCTTGTCAAATATTACGAGACTTAGAAATAAAGCTTGAAAAATCAACGAGTCATGCAACAAAGATTTTTTTGTAACTATATAATAGATATTGTGTAAAAATTATAAAAAATTAATACTTATATCAGAATTGTCTCTAATTTATTGTCTGCAATCCTATAAAAAAGAAATGTAATGATACTATAATGTAGATACATATACAGAAGTGTCTGTCAAGTATGAATAAAAAACTACTTTAGTTTCATAACAATTTTTATTGATGTCATTGTGTGAATGGAAAAATATTATGCAGAAGAAAAAAATTAGAAATACTTGTAACACATTTCTTGAATATGAACGAATGAATGATGCAAATTGAGTATTGCAACTGCAATTCTACAAATACAGTAAAACTTTCGTGGTGATGTACTACTATGATTAAATTCGATGAATAAAATCGCGATAATAAATTTAATCAGAACAGAATCAAAATATCATCCTATTATCATACATACTTCTGATTTAACGTTTATTTTGTTACTGCAGGCTCTATTATATAACATTCAAGTTAGAATATTTATTGGCAAATTGATTATAATAATAACGAGATAAATACGTAGATTAGATATAAACACTATATATAGAGCCTGACACTATACATAGAGTCTTATTTGTCATATTTCAATCACCGACGAATAGATATTAAGCTAAAATTCTATTAATTGTGCGAGAAAGAACGTACGTTCTAACATCCTTTATATTTTGGATAGATTCCTGCTAGAAGTTAATAATGACGCCAATTAATACAGTGTTTCTTACATCAGCTTTTTTTACAATGATATGCTCCACACAGTAACTTCGTACGGCGAGGCCGGAGTTAGGAAGATGCAGATGAACAATCAACTTCTGAATATTATTTAGTTTTCCTTGCTTTGCATGAACTTGATCAAGTCGATAACTCGGCAAGAATAACCGTACTCGTTGTCATACCACGCGATCAGCTTCACGAAGTTATCGTTTAGAGAAATGCCAGCCTTGGCATCGAAGATAGCGGAGTGGCTGTCACCAATGAAATCGGAAGAGACAATGTCGTCCTCAGTGTAGCCCATAATACCCTTCATAGAACCTTCAGCAACTTCCTTCATTTTGGCTTTGATAACATCATAGGAGGCGGACTTGCCGAGTCGGACCGTCAAGTCAACCACGGACACATTGTGCACGGGTACACGGAAGGCCATGCCAGTAAGCTTCCCTTTGAGAGAGGGAATGACCTTGCCAACTGCCTTGGCAGCTCCAGTTGAAGCGGGAATAATATTTTGTGCTGCACCACGGCCGTCACGCCATAGCTGTTATTGAAAAAGCATAATAAATGTGTTATATAATAATAATCTCGAATG
Source organism: Atta colombica (assembly GCF_001594045.1). NCBI lineage: Eukaryota > Metazoa > Arthropoda > Insecta > Hymenoptera > Formicidae > Atta > Atta colombica. The sequence goes on from NW_017259198.1 coordinate 814,400, forward strand.
ATCTTTCTTGTTAATGCATGATATACACCTTGCTTGAAGGTGCGTCAACGGTTTTCTGAGTGGCTGTAATCGCATGTACAGTCGTCATGAGGCCCTCGACGATCTCAAAGTTGTCGTGGACCACCTTGGCGAGAGGTGCTAAGCAGTTTGTAGTGCACGAAGCGTTGGAGATAATATTGAAGCTTGGATCGTAAGCTTCCAAGTTCACACCGACGACGAACATCGGCGCATCAGCTGATGGGGCGGTGATGATGACCTTTTTGGCGCCGCCTCCCAAGTGAGCCTGTAAATGCATAAAAAAAAAAAAAAACATTAAGATGTATTAGAGAATTCTATTCTGGAAGTATGAATTTTGTTTCACGTACGGATGCTTTCTCGATGGTCGTGAACACGCCAGTCGATTCGACGATGTACTCAGCGTCAGCCTTCGCCCATGGGATTGCCTTCGCTTCGCGCTCGTTGAAGACAGCGATCTTGTTTCCGTTTACAACCAGATAGTTGTCTTCGGCTTTGACTTCTCCCTTGAACCTGCCGTGGGTGGAATCATACTTGAACATGTAGACCATGTAATCGAGACCGATGAAGGGGTCATTGATAGCGACGACCTGATTGACAGAGATCTCAAATTAGTAAAACAAATATGACCTGGCTAATTTTGTGCAACTGTCTTCCTTTCATACCTGACCACCAGGGCGGTCCAGGGAAGCCCTCAGCACGAGACGGCCGATACGACCAAATCCGTTAATTCCGATTTTGCTCATGTTGTCGTCTTGATTGCAACTGGAAAATTGGGCAAGAACGTTACAAGACGCTATGCAACGACTATGCGCTCTCCGCGTTATTGCAATCAACGAAATCGGCGGAGTCGTGTGAAATATATGCGAGAGAATCAGTCTCATCATTAAGAATTATTATAATAAATTATTGGACGTTAGGTTAGAAATAGATGTGTGACGTATGGTGATCCATTATTTGCTTCTCCGCCATTTTCAGAACATCAATCACGATTCAAGGATACTTATAAATATCGCATTCGTGAAAGTTGATATTGATCGCATAGACGCAACTGAAAACTATCAATGCTTTATTTATTGTATCTATTAGTTTATTTTGTTTTATTCGAACATCATGCTAGAGAAAAGTGTTTCGCATTATCAGTATTCTATATAAGATTGGATTTGTCACCAATGGACAAATTAAAAAAATCTTTCCCGTGTATTATTTATTGCTAAAAATACAATGGAGTTATAAATGTAATGCAACGGAATTGTCGGAGTTATAAATGTAACGAATTTATCACAGAGATTCACAGATGCTTATATAATTTTACGTAAACATAATTTACGTAAACATAATTTAGTCTTGAATGTATCTTTGAAAATATAGTTGAGATGAGAACAGGCTTGGCATAAGCCTCGACAGCACGATGTATGATTGGGCACCGGCGAATCTTATAGGTCAGGCAAGGTTAAAGGGGTGTGTCTCGAGTTCCTCGACATCCCGGCGTCCCTGAAAATGATTCTGACCTTGCATGCGTGAGATTATCGGATCGGTGGTTCGATAAAACTGACGTAAATCATCGCGCATCGCGATGCAATATCATGCAATTGCATTCCTGACATATGTAATTTACATCAAGGGAAATCTATTCGGACTTTTAACAATTTTGAGCTTCAAGCCAACTAAGTCTCAATTAATTATTTAATCGATGCAATATTTAACAAAAATTGAATTATTACTTTTTCTTCTTGGTACATGGAAGAAAGAGAAAAAATTAGATTAGAGAATAAATAAAAAAAGTTCGGTTATAAAAATTAATCACCAATTGAGTTAATCGAAATTTAGTCGAAACTATTTTTATTATTCAAATAGAAGTCGAAAATTATGATATTTATAATTTTGCGCAATCAATTTTTTATTTAACAAAAGCGTAACCTATTTTTATAACTAATATTGCAACTAAATTTTAATTGTATTTGAGAGAAATTATAGAGATGGTTTAATATTTATTTATATAATTAAAAACAAACCGGTTTTTCTGTCACAGATATTAGTTTAAAAACTTCCTTTTTATAACAAGAGATGCCAAATTTTATTCTTAAATAATTATATTATTACATATTATTATTTGAGATTCAAAATCACGTTACATTTAAAAAAATAATTCCTAATAAGTTTGTGAAATATAACTAATTAAAAATATATGCCTGAAGATAGAAGTATAGCTGGATAAATAGTTACACTTAATAAATAAGAAACTACCAAATCGTATGAAATAAATTCTATATAATATTTAACAGTTCAACAGTTAAAATAGAAAATTTTTAATCAAAATCGTACAAAATCAATGATATAATAATGCAGTACATTTAATGCACATAACGATAATTAATTAATTTTATAGGATTAATGCTTGTTAATTGTGGATTTTCATCAATATAGATCAACTTTAATATCATTTATCTTATATACTCTTTATTTTTTCTAATCTAATTCTTAAAAGAAAGTTGAACCGATATTAAAGTTAAATCTACATTAGCGAAAGCAGATAGAAAGGGATGATATTAAAACAGTTCAATTTTATACTTATATCATAAATAATTTATATATCTTAAATTACATTGATTCCACTCAATGACTGAATAATTTTTTGAAATTATGTTCAAGACTGTCTTAAATATAAGCTCAAATGCCGTTCCAACAATACTCTGTTAAAGTATACCTCCTAGTTTACACGTGATATGTCTCTTATTACATTGTAATCAGACGTTAGTATAATCATGTAATTGTTAAGCGATAATATTGATCGCATAGAACCGTCTAACGATCGTTACCACGTCATCAAAATGAATTCTGTTGAATTTCAACGCGAGCATCATGGATGGCAAGAAAAAGGTATCACACCATCCGGGCGTTACATCATCTCCTCGACTTTGCCACATCGCGTTTCTCGAAGGCTTCTTTGCAGAAATACAGTCGAAATATTCTGCAACTGCCGCGATAGCAAATACTGGTCCAACCGACGTCACGAGAAATGGCCGGTTCGACTTACGCCGTGGAATGGCAGACGCGATTTGCGGTTACGTGTCACATGTAATATTCGGGTCAAAAAATGATGGGCGAACGAACAATTAGCAACGGATGATGATAATGGATTCACTAGGAGTAGGGAGACAAAGAAAGAGATAAAATGGAAGTATACTTCGAGTAGAAACGATACTCACTGCGTACCGAAAAACCAGTTCCACTCGCTCCGGCTACTAACGACGTAGTGTCACTTGAAGGGCACGGATGCGATAATATAAAAAACGGTGCTTCGTGTCTAGTCGCCGATGCTCGGAAACCCACGTGACTTGATTATCGATTGTTGACGCGCCGCGAAGTTTAACTGGATACCATATCGTGTATTGTCAGTATCAATAGAAGTTTTTAATAATAGTTTTTTATAATAGTTTTTAATAATAATTTTTTAACTTTTTTGATTCTTTCAAATCTATTTGCCGCTGAATCTATTTATTATTAATGCGATAAATATCGATAATTAAGTGTTATGCCTGTTTTTTAATGTAAATTAATTTTAATCTCGGTTTTAACTTACTCTTCATCTTTTTCTAATTAGACATTGATAAAAAGCAGAAGCTATTGCTTATTTATCACTTTGATAAATAGAGTCTCTTCAGTGGCAAATAGACCCGAAAAAAATCGAGAGTTAAATTACTTTGAAAAAAATCTTAGGATTGAAAAAAGATAGAATTCGTTAAACCGAGATTAAAATTAAACTACAATTGGTAGAAATGAGCATTGAAGCTTAAAAAAAAAAATACATACACACACACACACACACACACACACACACACACATATCTTTTTTTAATAATAAATCTTTTCAGACCCGAAGATTTATAAAAATTCGTAATAGATTTCAGAATAGCATTCTAATATTTTAATTTAGTATAATTTTAATATTTTATTTTAGTATAATAATTAAAAT
>NW_017259198.1:818490-823595 GCF_001594045.1 Atta colombica
TATGTGTATAAATTGATTTTACAAAATTCTTTATATTACACAACCTATAAAATAAACAGACTTGCTATTAATAAGTAAATATAATTTATGTAAAAATCTAAATTTAAATATTTAAATAAACAAATGTAAAAATTAAATTATAAATAATAAAATTTCGAAGTAAATTGTAAAGGATATTGTATATATTACGACAAGATATTGTTAAATTTGTTTATTGTTTAAATTTGATAATTTTTCTTTCTAATATTATAGTAATATAATTACATAAATTATAAGATGTGTTTATTCGTGAGAATTGAAAATGGAATATAATTACATCAATTGCGTGTAATTGTAATTTTAATTTTGATAAATTGTTCCTATTCCTAATCATCACCATGCTCAAGAACTTGTCCTGTTACAGGAGTTTTGCCGAAATCGGCATTACACATGTATTGAATCAAATCGGCTATACGATACGCGTAACCATATTCGTTGTCATACCTAAGAAAAGATAATTAATTATCTATAATAATTTAAGGGGATTTCAATCGAAGAAATATCGCATTTTTTTACTTGTAAATATATATTATATATCGAGAATATTTGCATATTTAAGATATCATAAATTATGTCGGAATTTATAAATTCAGTTAATGACGTCGACGGCGTTATTACCAAGCAACGATTTTGATGAAAGTACTGGTCTGCGGAATGCCTGCCTTGGCATCGAACACGCAAGAATAAGTCGTATGATTGAAGTCCGATGACACACAATCGTCTTCCGTGTATCCCAGCACGTCTTTCAATTGTCCCTCGGATGCTTCTCTCATCGCCTCTTTCACTTCTTCATATGTTGCCGGTTTATTAATCCTGAAGCAAATATCAATCCGTTGCAAATATCAAAAACTCTTCCACATATAAAATTCCACATATAGAATTTAATATCGAACATAGTTTATTTTCGGTCAAACTTAAATAAAATCAATGAAATTATATATAGTTGCTTCATGCGAAACCGAGCGTGATTTCTTCCCTAGCAGAAAAAAAGATAGAGAAAAATCTTGACGGTTTGAATATGGAATCTGGTTTGTGAATTTAATAATTTGAATCAAATCTTATAAGAATTTTGTACAAATCTTATAGAACCGATAAAATACGATAGGATTCATCAGAATTCATATCCGATCAATCACGATGCATAAAATCGACGCTAGAAAATGATATAAACTTATAGAAAACTTATAGAAAGATACAAATTGATAGAAATCCTATTGTTCTCAATTGTTCTCTATCAACTTTTTCTTTACCAGGGTTACATTAGTAATTGGAGTATTAAATACGTCATCGCTAGATTTTATAGGCCAGTCGGCCGGTAAACTCAATGCAGTTCACATTTGCTAATTACCTGAATGTCATATCGCATAATGAAACGTTGGGAATCGGTACCCTGAATGCTATAGCTGAGATCTTGCCTTTCAGCTCAGGGATAATTTTGGCTAATGACTTAGCTGCACCGGTTGCGGTCGGAATGATATTCTGGAGAGCACCTCTACCGTCCCTCCACAATGTCGTAGGTCGATGCTGCGACAAAATATAATTGTTCAAAGCATGAAACTTTTATAATGATTATTTACAGGCTCTTTAAACCGTGATGCTGCGTAAGCGTAAATAAATTAAAAAGAACATGGATATGTTCTATCATGGTACGTAGTTACACAGGGGAAGAATAGTTTTGCTGAATCTAAAAATTTAGCTAAATATAGATTTGAAAATAACTTTGTTTGGATCAAAATAATTATATAAAACGTTCAAATGATTTGACTGGAATGTCAAAACTTTTGTAGCTTTGTTTATCATGTTTGAGATTTCTAGATAATTATCTTGATATCCAATTTTTATTTTCAGATCTGTATTTAGATATTTTAAATTTTTAGATATTTTAGCAAAATCATTCTTTCTGCGTAAACAATCGAAACAAGCATACGTTTATTGTTATATTTATTTTTCATAATGCACATTCGAATTAAACAAAAAAAAAATCATAAAAGAAGAAAATTTTTTAAATAGTAATTATTAACAAACAAGACAAATAGTTATTAACCTTCTCTATTGGACCATCCACGGTATTTTGATATGCTGTCATTGCATGTATGCTAGTTATCATCGCCTCGAGAACTTCAAAGTTGTTATGCATGATTTTCACAATTGGAGCTGCGCAGTTTGTAGTGCAGGATGTAGCAGAAATGACACTGTCTCTCTTGGGACTGTAACAAGTGTGATTGACCCCGAAAACGAACATCGGTGCATCGATCGATGGTGCAGTGATAATAACTTTTTTAGCGCCGCCATCGATGTGCAACTGCGTAATTGTATCATTTTTATTTTTAATACAAATACATTAAATTGATATAATTGTATGATATCGGATGCTATTAAAAGAACTAGAATAGTATAAAAAGATTTATTTAAGTCCAATATGATGTGTGTTTGTTTTTTTATGTGTGTTGTGATAAATATATTAATACGTAACTGTTTAAAAGAAAGGTCAATATTTTTTCTTTTATTTCTGAATTTCTGGCAAATCAGTAGTTTTCCAGTTTCCACATTTTACATGGATCTTGTTGATAAAAAATTTAAATCTTACACTTGCTTTCTCTAGAGTTGTGAATGCTCCGCTAGCTTCTATTACGTACGTCACTCCCTTATTCTTCCAAGGTATTTTCCATGGTTGCTTTTCTTGCGACGTGGCTATTCTTGTCTCTCATTGAATAACAATGTTTCATATTTTATACAATGATATTTTATACAAAGAAATATAATATTTACATTATATATTTTTAAAAATTAAATTAAATAAAAAATAAAGAGACTAAAATTTAAATATGAAATATAAACATTTCTCTGACAATTACAAGAATTATACGCTTTGTATTTTATATCTCATAAAGATTATTAAGTTCTCTGTAATATTTATAAAATACAGATTGCAAATTAAAATAAAATTCAGTATATCTTTCTGATTTAATTTTTTAAGTATAGTACAATTAAAATTGTATTTACCACCACTAACTATAATAAATTCATTGTCGCACTCCAAAGATAAAGGATATGATCCATGGGTAGAGTCATGTTTAAAAAGATATATCATATATTCAGTTGTAAGAAATGGATCGTTGATTAATTTTACCTGTGATATATTGTTATATTATTATTTAATTTTTAATCAGTAATACATTAATTGTACTTGTACTTTTCACATAATGAACTTGCTTCAATATTTTTTTCAAGGCAAGCACGAAGACACATTCTCCCTATTCTTCCAAATCCATTAATTCCTACAATTGCCATAATTTTATACCTGTTTTAGTCTAATACATTATTTAAGAAAAAAAAGAAAAAGATTTAAGAATTTTTAATGACATTTTGTTAAATTGTAAATAGTGTGAAGCTTATCACAAAACTTAAATACAACGATTTTCATTTTTCACGTTTCTACTTCAGGGAAAAAGTTAAAATTACATGATCGAGCTAATGAAAGCTAGAGATACTATAATAAAAGTTAAGAGGCCCGCACACACTTTCCATAAGAGTAATCGTAAGATGTACCGTTAGATTTAGCCGTTAGATCAGAGCTAAAAGTTTTTGAAAAGTCTTGTCTGTGATTGACTAATTCTTATGTATTTATTATTTTAAATACAACTATACTTATGATTTATATCTTATTTAGTGTTTTAAATAAGTTTTCCCGAATCTATTTTATATGTTTTATATTTTAAATAAGTCGTAACAATTATTTTAAGCCTCGAATTATGATTGGCATTATACGTAAGGCATTAAACGTTTAAAGAATTTTTGAAACACAGAATAATTTGCAGCAACAATAGTATCATAAAGTTGAGTATCATTGAGTTTTTAATTAAAAAATTAAATAATGATTAACAAGATATGGAATATTTTTAACCAAATGTATTGAGCGCAAATTGTTTCGCAATTAAGAAAATTTGCATATATCTTTATAAAGAATGTATAGAATATCATCAACTTTTGTTTAAGTATAAATCACTTAAAAGTATAATGAAAAGTGAGACATAATGTCCATTGACATAAATACCGTTCATCAAAAATATCTCAGACACGCAAATAATTATCAATTACAATTAAAGGATTAAACTAGTAATGTCACAAAGCAAACGCGGAATGTACAATGATACCTGTTTATCAAAATCATGTAAAATACGAATAAATCGTGAATAAATCGTGAATATTTTTTATACGCAATAGTTGGTAATCGCGGCGTGCGACGAACAGCGAAAAGAAGGGGAGGCACGCTCCCCCACGTTTTCGTCACGCGGAAAAAGCGGGAGGGGGAATGTGCTATCCGGCGTGCAGCGCGGTGGTCGACTACGTCACCGTCAGCAGTCCGTGTACTTCGGCATTTGCTCGGCGACTTCGGAAGGAGGTGGATGTATTTTACGAGTCGTTCCGGATGTCGCATTAATCCACGACGGACGATACATCTAAGAACTCTAATTGATGAATCAAGTAATAAGGTTGCTCAAAAAGTAATTCTTTTATCTTTTTTATTAAAAATATATATTTTAAATACGACCGAGTCCCATATATCAATAATTTGATTTTATATTACGTGAAATAAACTCCAATTAGTTATTAGTCGTCGCGGAATTAAAATGAAATAATTCTTTATATCGATGTTTTCAGAATTCAGCGATTTAGTTTTAGTGGCGCGAATGAATGTTTAATGTACCATAATTATATATGTTGTTGTACACTGAAGAACTTATTTGGTATTTATTTTACAGTTTCAAATATTTCATATGAATTACTTAATGTGTTGACGGAGAGTAAAAAGTAAAAAGTTTTTTTTTCTACATAATTGTTCATTTAAATGTTTTTATTGCTCTCTGACGATTTACAATTAAATAAAGATTAATAATAAATTATATATTCTTTAAATAAAGATAAATTCAAACATCTTTTTCAAATTATAATACAATTTGAATACAAATTAATACAATTTGAACTGAATATAATAATGAATGTAAATATAGCATTCATATCCAGGGAAAAAATGTTACATACATATATATAGAAATATATATATA
>NW_017259198.1:824482-824792 GCF_001594045.1 Atta colombica
ATAATTATTCAAGATAACTTTGTGTTTAGTAAATATTTTTTTAATTTCTCAATTTTTTGCTTAAATTTTTTAAAATATTGATTGATTTTTTCTGCTTTGTTTTAATTAGGATTTTATATACTTTTCGTTACAGAATTATCGTTGCGACATTGCAAATGTTACACCATTGTTGCGCATCTGATTGGTGAGTGATAAATTAATGTTTTTATTGAGATAACAGATAGTAATTTTATTAATTACTATATATCTAGATGCATATATGCTTCAATTTAACTGTTGTTTCTGAATTGTTCATAAATATTTTATTTTG
>NW_017259198.1:826139-827706 GCF_001594045.1 Atta colombica
ATAATAATATTTATATAATATAATTTACAAATAATAATTATAGCTTTATTAAAATTTAAAAATTGAATATTTATCTAATATAAAACGGAAATGCCTGATATAACTTAGTATGAAATATTATGTAGTAATTATTTAAATTTGCTGAACATTATTTTTTGGAAATATTGGATGTTATATTATAGGTAATTTTTTATGTAAAATAGTTTAAATATTATACAAATTAACATTATTACTGGTAATACAGATATAAATCTTAGAATTTTTAAAATGAGAATCTTGCATTTCATACAGATTTAACTCTTACAATCGATGATGCTCCAAATAGCAAGATATATATTTTTGTGGTTTTCTTGCCAATAAAATATCAGAAACGTTATATTGACATCAATATATATGATGACAAGTGCAGTAGAATCTGGATTATACGACAATACATATTTTTCGATTCTCGCAGGATATCTGATTTCGTTATCATGCTCTCTATAAACATTATAATAAAAGTCTGGCCAAAGCAGATTGGTCTTTTGACTGATCTTCTTCTATTCGGTATATAATTCTGATAGTTTCGGAAAGTGAGAGAAAGTAAGAAAAAAAGAGGAAAGGAGAAGATAAATAACTATATATTTGTTATTTTTATCCATTTCAAACTCATGTTAAAGGATTTCTAGTACCTATAATACTTTTATGAAGCAGGAGCGCTATATTTGAAAAAAATCAAGCATACCTTGCTCCACTGGATCTCAATAACGAGCTTGAATAATCCGACAATCAAAAAATATTTTGATAAATTCAAATTCTATTTTTCTCATCAGCATAAAATTGACATTTTTAATGACAATTATGAATAAAATAACAAAATAACGTGATCTTGCTATCTGGAATATTAAGGCTGCAATCTACTTGCTTTTTCCAAATGTTCTCAAATGTTGCGCTCTAAACGCTATGCTTGGATTGATTCATTATTGTTTCAAATAAGTATTATACAGAGTGTCTGATAAATGACGATAAATCTCTCGCATAGGGGTATAGTGGAATAAACTGAATTGAAAAGTTTCCTGCCATTTTACAATTTTTGCAATAATTAACAAGATGTCAATTACTATAAAAATCATTAAATATTGGTTTTTAATAATTTTTTATTCGAGTATTACTATCAAGTTTATAGAAAAACAGCAGCAAGAGACAAAAATTATTTATTTTTTCAGAATTTTTAATTAATTTTTTAGCATTTTCTTGTGTTGATAACTATTTTTATCAACATGAAAAAATGCGATATTAAAAAATTCTGAAAAAATTTTCAGAGCTTTATGAGAAGAAAATAAATAATTTTTGTCACTTGTTTGTAAAGTTGATAATACTTCACTATTAAATCTATAATGTCAAATTTAATCTAATGTGAGTCGCCACTGTTCCTACTAAATATATTGTTATTTTTTATCAAAATGATAATTAAATTTGACAATATAAATTATATATAAACTACGTGTCAATTCGTTAACTATATAGTGTCAAATATAATATATACACTTATTTATATAAATAATAATAAAATTAATAATAATAAAAT
>NW_017259198.1:827812-829469 GCF_001594045.1 Atta colombica
TATATATATATATATATAGAGTGTTTGGAAATTAATGATCTTTTGCACAGGGATTAAACTGAGAAGAAAATCTACCATTTTACGATGGTTAACGAGTTATTAACTTACGAAAATAGTCAAATTCGCCCAGCCCACTGCCAAATGCAAGCGCGCGACAGGACAGGACTGCGTGTAATATAGCGACGGCGAAGGCGCACCTCGCCGCGCGGGGCGGGTACTATCTAAAGAGCCTCAAAGGGAGAGAGTGGCAAATTGCATCACTTGAGGGACCGCGTCCAATCAGATGAGACGGAACATATGACGGAGTTGTCATTCTCTCCCTTTGAGGCTCTCTAGGATTATTCTGTCGCGCGCTTGCATTGGGCTGGGCGAATTTGGCTATTTTTATAAGTTAATAACTCATTAACTATTGCGACAATTGTAAAATGATAGAGGACTTTTCTTCTCAGCTTAGTCCAGTTTGCCCCCATGCGAAAGATTTATCATTACCAAATACTCTGTATACTAGAAAAATAATTAAGATATGTTCACAAAAGATTCTTAGATTAAATCTTAATATAGAGATGTTTACGGAATAAATAATGGTTACCAGGAGTAAAGATATATGTATTTCTATCACAAATAATCACTGATTGTTTATTGAATACTTTATTTTGCTGAACGCAGCCTGTATATTTATAATAATTCATAATACAATATTTGAAATGTATAGAGTAATTATAAAATTAATTATAAAATTAATTAGATATTAGGTACAAAAATATAGCTACGTTACAGTTACTGAAAGAGGGCATGGTCAATTTCCTAAAGCCTAAATGTAGCCCTTGTAGGGGCAACAAGTATGAAAATCCTGAAAAATTTCAAAAAATATGAACTTTACAGAAAAATATATCGGATAAAAGTTATAGGATTCAGATTTGTACTGATCTTAACTAATTTGATCTTTACATTAAGAAATATCTCATATTTTATATTAATAGTAGTACGACACATTTTTTAATATCTCTGGAGATTTTAACCACAAAAACATTTATTTTGTCATTTTAAATATTTCGTATTAATTACAATGTGTGCTGTCAAATGCAAGAAATAAAAAGAGGTTTCTATTAGCGTGGTTTTCTTTACATAATTTTTAATCAATTATTCGTATTTGATTTTAACAAATCGTCGTACATTTCGCGCTTTGCTTTTGGCATTTCTGACACTTGTTCAATCATATTTTACTTGCATGGTTCTTTTAATTAATAATTATTTGTGGGATATTCTAACGTTATATCTTAATTTTCATTATTCTTTTTATTTAATGTTTATTTATACTTAAATAAAGATTGATAAAATACTTATTCTATATATTTTTTATATAAGAATACATGCAAATTTTTTAAATATCGTGAAACAATTTACTTATTAGCTAAATACAGCTTTGCTTAAAAGTATTTTGGCTAAATATCTTGTTAATCATTATTTAATTTTTCAATAAATAAATAAAGTTAATAAATTAATTTAAAACACACTACTACTGCAAATTATTCTGTGTTTCAGAAATTCTTTAAATTTATGTATAATGCCGAACATGGAGGGTAAAATGACTGTTAAGAATTGTTTAAAATAAAAATATAAAAAAGTTCTAAAAATTTATTTAAAATATAAAATCGTA
>NW_017259198.1:830289-831039 GCF_001594045.1 Atta colombica
TCATTAAATCTATATTTAGTTCAACAGTTGCTTTAATTTCCAACATAGCAAATCATTGATCTAAAATTCAGTATGTTCCGCAAATTACTTATACAAGATTGTATAATTAATTACACAAGAGAATATAAAAATATGTAAAAGTATTGTTTATCGATGCAATTATGTGGTCCACTACTGAATGGTACATATGAATAAGAGTGACGATTTCGGTTCTTCTCAGACAAAAATCTACCTGGATCAAATTGTATTTGGCGAGAGATTAGTATCTTTATTAACTCCATAAATATTGATTTGTATAATTGTCCCATCAGGTACTATTAATATGATTCTGAGAAGTATATTGTAAAATGATATAAGTAATAATATTTATATAATATAATTTACAAGTAAATTATATAAGCTTTATTAAAATTTTAATATTGAATATTTATCTACACGGAGAAAATTTTATATCAAGTTTTAATACAATTTTAAATTATACTTTATTATATCTTGTATTTTCGCTGGATTATCACAACATGATTCCGACATAATTTTTATTATGGTAATACCAATTTTTATCACATAAATAAAGTAAAATTTTGTTAAAAATCAATGCTTAAGCCATATTCCAACGTGAAAACAGTAAATTTTTACTATGATATGCAAACAAAATTTGCTAAGTATATATTTTTTACTTATCTTTACACTAACATTTAATCAACAATTTTTGATTTTGTAATAAAAAATTTTTACTATGAAAAAATGTAA
>NW_017259198.1:831139-835430 GCF_001594045.1 Atta colombica
TGCTGAATAATTTTTTTGAATTATTTTCTAAAAATATTGAATATTATATTATATGTGTATGTTATATGTAAAATAATTTAAATATTATGCAAATTAACATTATTATTGGTAATACAAATATAGAAATCGTAGAATTTTTGATATGAGAATCTTGCATTTCATACAAATTTAATTCTTATCAATGATGTTACAAATAGCAAGATTATGTTTTTGTGGTTTTCTTGACGATAAAATGTCAAAAACACCAATATGATGACAAGTATATTAGAATTATTCAAATTACGACATCATATTTTTCGATTCCCACAGGTTATCTGATTTCGTTATCGTGTTCTGTATAAACATTATGATAAAAGTCTGACCAAAGCAGATCAGTCTTTTGACTGATCGCTTCTTTCATTCAATATATAACTGCGATAATTTCGTACATTTATGGAAAGTGAGAGAAAGTAAGACGAAAGAGGAAAGGAGGAGATAAATAACTATATATTTGTTATTTTTATCCATTTCAAACTCATATTAAAGGATTTCTAAAATCACTCTCATGAAACGGAAGCGCTACACTCGAAAAATCGAGCATACCTATTGCTCCTGTCACCAGGTCTTAATATTCGGTAACGAGCTTGAGTAATCCGACAATCGAAAAATGGTTGATAAATCCAAGTTCTATGTTGCTTGTCATCATTTCATTATAAGAGTGACGTTTTTAATGACAATATATTACAATAAAATGATAACAAAATACGTGACTTACTTGCTATCTGGAATATCATTAAGACTACAATCTACTTGCTTCTTCCAAACTGCTGTGAACGTTGCGCCCCAAACACTTGGATTGATCCATTATTTCGAATAAGTATTATATAGGGTGTTTAATAAATAAAGATAAATCTTTTAGATGTAACGAATTAAACTGAATTGAAAAGTTCTGTACTGCTTTGCAGTTGTTGCAATAATTCACAAGATATCAATTACTATAAAATCATCATTACTATAAAATCATCAAATATTAGTTTTTAATTATTTTTTACTCGTACTCGAGTACTCAAGTTTACAAAGAAACAACAAGAGACAAAAATTATTTAGTTTTTTCTCATAGATCTCTAAGAATTTTTTCAGAATTTTTTATCAACTTTTTAGCGGGGAAACCGAGGCTAGTAGACTCATTTTTCAATTTCGAATTTTTAAAGAGGAAATTAAGAGACTTATCAAAAAAATGATTTCTACACCAGTTACTACATACATTTGACTGCTTAATAATACTTAATAATACTAAGGGGAAATTGATAACTATACTAATATGAAAAAAATGCATTTTTCTAATTCCATCTGATTCAACTATATGCGTTATCAAAATTCTTATTGTTAGATATTTCAAATTGTGGCTTTTTATCATTTTGAATAGTATAATTCTGTCATTTTTGTGTTACTTCGCATTCTTAATACGGGAAAAATAACAAATAAATTATATTTAAATTATATATCTCTAAATGTATGTGCATGTTATTTAGTATTTATACGTATTATTCTATTTAGTTGAAATTGTTTCATAATTTAAAATAAATTTTGCATTTAAGGGATGTACATGACATATTATTAATCTTTATTTAATTGCAAAAAAGAGGAATAAAAATTGAGATACTTTTTATAATTTGCATAATAGTGTCATAATAATTTGCAGCAATAGTAGTGTCATAAATTAATTTTTTAATTAAAAAATTAAATAATACTTGACAAGATATTTAATACTTTTAGTCAAAGCTGTATTTAGCATAAATTATTTCGCAATATTAAGAAAATTTGCATATATTTTTATATAAAGGATCTATAGAATGTTATCAACTTTTATTTAAGTGTGAATCATTTAAAAGAATAATGAAAATTGAAACATAATTTTGGAATATCAAAAATACTCTACACACTCAAAAAATTATTGATTACACTTACAAGAACCGCACAAATAATATAGGAAAGAATATTTTTAACAAGTGCTAGAGATGCCATAAGTAAAGCGCGAAATGTACGAGGATATTTTATCAAAATCATGTAAAATACGAATAATTGAATAAGCCGTGAATATTTTTCATGCGCAATAATTATTTGAACTCGAACGGCGCCCGGTAAACAGCGATTGAAGGTGGGAGAGGGTGCCGCGCGGCGCAGTGATTGATACGTCATCACTTCGGCATTCGCTCGGCGATTTCGGAAGGGGACGGATGTGTTTTACGAGTCGCTCTGGGTGTCGTATTAATTAATGAAAATTAGATATCTACGAACGCGAATTACATCAAGTTGCCTAAAACTAAGGAGTATACTATGGATTAACAGATTCTGTTGCATGGTTTTTGCTTTATTTCTTATTGTTAGATTCATTACGCACATACACAGTTCATGAATATTTTAGATATTTCATGTGTTCTCACATATACGGTATAAAATTAAGATTCTTATTGTTAGATATTTAAATTGTGACTTTTTATAACTTTGAATCGTATAATTTTATTATTTTTGTGTTACTCTGCACTCTTAACAAAAAAGGGAAAAGAAACAGATAAATTATATTTAAATTACATATCTCTAAATATATGTGCATGCTATTTACACATATTATTTTATTTAGTTAAAATTGTTTCATAATCTAAAATCAATTTTTACATTTGTTTTCATTTAAAGTATATATGACATATTATTAATCTTTATTTAATTGTAAATCACAAAAAAGAGCAATACAAATTGAGATATAATGTTGGAATGTCAAAAGCACTTCACGTGAGTAATTATGTAAAGAAAACTACGCTAATAAAAACTTTTTTTTACTTCTTACCTTTTGTTAGCACATTGTAATTGACATGAAATATTCAAAATTATAAAATGAACGTCAAATATGTTCCTCGCTGTGTCATAATATAATTATGATCACGTTTCGCGAACGACTCGCGGCGCCAAAACTAGATACTTATAAAGAATTGTTTCATTAATCGGAGAACATTAAAAATGTAAAGAATATATTATTTTACTTTGTAAATACGCGTTAATATTTCGGCAGTTGGCGCGTGACCTTGGGGTGGGGATGGTACGAGGTAGCACGGAGTGGCGCGTCATATTTACGTTTAATAGTCACCGCGCATTACCGAGATTCGTACAAGTAGGTAATCGTGTCGCATGCCGTTCTTCTTCACATTTCTTTTTGAAACGTAATCATGAAAAATGTTAGATATATATATAATACGAAACGTTGTATTTTATGAATATTTACAACAATATATTGGCTGCTTGTTTGTATGAACGGTATCACACAAGTCATAAAAAAGCAACGTTAATATGAATACCCTCAAATAACGAAATTTCTGCTTTCACAATTAATATAATTCAATAATTAAATTAATTTTTTGTTTTTGTGCACCCTTCATTATACAATCTGTTTAAAAATTAACCGTAACTTTGGAACTATTTTTCGGTAATAAAAGAAATATTTCTCTTTTTTTATTAATCTCTAGTCAATTTCATTGACTCTAATCATATCTTACAGAATCATCTATATATAAATAAAAGATTCAGCCCTTTTATCTACCCTGAATTTATTTAACAACACTAACGAATTGCAGACGTGTATTTGATATTCATTTTTAAAAGTTAACCGATTACGTAATAATTACATAGGAATATAGATATAGATTTATCGTAATATTATATTTTTCAGATTATCTTTCCTTTCACGGGTACGATCTTGACGTAGTAGGAGGGCTCATTACCTAGGGAATTTACACGAAAAGAACGCTTTTTTTCAAGTATCTAAAAATTTTTGGATCTATCTGAACGATCTAGATAAATTTTCAGATATTGAGTAAAATCGTTCTCTTCGTGTAAAAATCCAATGGGGAAGCTACTCTCGTCGCTGATTTATTTAAAAATGAACGAACTGTAGCCGGTTCGTCGTGTTGCGCGTTCGGAAGTGCCGTCTAAGTTATTGGACTCAAGTTATAGTCTGCGCGCGATTATAGTGTATTATTCGCGAGTGTCTTACGCGAGTGTTCTGTGTGAGAGGATGTTAACTCCTTGAGAGAATGAGGTCTGGGAGAAACATCGAGCATCAGTGGAGCAATGGTAAATATTATTTTTTACTTGTGTAAAATTAACCTTTTTTGCTTGTTCTTAAGTCATTTTATTTGATAATAATA
The DNA here is from genome assembly GCF_001594045.1 of Atta colombica. Classification (NCBI taxonomy): domain Eukaryota; kingdom Metazoa; phylum Arthropoda; class Insecta; order Hymenoptera; family Formicidae; genus Atta; species Atta colombica. Next base: position 835,318 of record NW_017259198.1, read on the forward strand.
TAATAATAATTTAAAAATTATTATTTTTAAATCATTGTTAAATAAAATTAAAATAATTATATATTCTCTAAAGTAATTATATATATTCTCTAAAACAATTATGTATTTTTTTT
>NW_017259198.1:835530-846657 GCF_001594045.1 Atta colombica
AATTGATTTAGATCTAATTTAATAATATACAAAAAAAATTCGGTGCTTACAAAAATTATATTTTCAAAATTGCATGATTAATTATTTTTCAATAAACTGCATGTGTTCATATAGCAATTATTTTTTTAATGATTATTTCTTTATTCTGTTTTAATTTGGATTTTTATTTGTTACAGAATCATCATAGAGACGTTGTAGATGTAACTCTACTGTTGCGCATTGGGTCGGTGAGTGATGAATCAACATTTTTATGTTGGGGTAATGGATGTATGATAATTTTATTATTATATTATATACATACCTGAATACATGTATGTATGGATTTAATAATAATATTTGGACAAATGTATCTATAGCATTGCATACATTCCTTTAAAATGAACAAGTTAAAACTGATTAGGATAAATTTAGTTATTATGTATGCCTAATTCTCTGGCGAATTTTATAGATCCATCGAATTTTTAAAGATTAGCGTTAGAAAATAGAGAAATTTTCGAATATTAAATTTGAAGGAGAAGCGGAATAATGACAAAGTGTGATCTTATAAAAGAGCACTGATTTCTTTTTATACAATTGTAAACTACATTTTAGAGCCTATGTATAATAAATTCCTAAGTAATTGATAACGTATATATACAGAATCAAACAGTTGATCCTCAGAGAAAAAAATCTCGTCATCGAATTCAGTGTTCTTGTAATCCTTTCCACGGATCTCTCCTTCTCTCTTTTGCATATATTATTTACATAAATTATTGCGCCTTTAGCAGGTTGTTATACAAATAATAAATAAATTCGGTATTTTCTGTACACGTCTCGAGAACGGAGGAAGTACGCGAAAGATCAGCAGTTTTGTATGCGATTTTTGACATCGAAAAGATAAAGTCGTAGCAATGGAATTACGAGCTGTCGCATAGAAATTCCGTTGAGTAGTGATTCCGTTTCTATTGGAAACTGGTTCGGTCTTATAATGTCCGGATCTGCCGTTCTTCTCGAATGGCCGCCATATTTGTTAATACATATCATATAACATGATTTATATAACATGATATTAATCCTTTATCTCTTATTTTATTTATTTAATTCTATTCATTTAATAATTAATAAAGAAAATAAATTTTGCAGAAGAAAATGTTACGGTTGCCACAACTGGAAGATAATTTTCGTCCATCAATACATCTCATGATAATTGTAAGATATATAGATGTATTCTTCTTTACAGCCATAATCATTAAGATATGCCAATCTTACAGTTATCACAATCATACTACAGTTCTTAAAACCAAAAAATGTATTGATGGGCGATTTTTGATCGTGGCAACCGTAGTCATTTTTTTCCGTGTGTATACATTATATACATTATACCTTAATAAATTTTCAATTTGCTATCTAGTATATTTTAAAATAATTTTAAGTAATTAACTCTTTGTGAATCGATGACTTCATTTGGAGTTACTCTTTTATTTTATAAATTGCTTGCTGAATTTTTATGAAGTTTGATCTGCAGGATAATTTGATAAATTTTTCGAATTGAAGTAAAAACTTAAAAATTCAAAATTGTTAATTAATAAATAAATATTATGACGAATGGAATTTCAAAAAAATAATTTGATTGTCATAAAACTCGGTTTCAGGAAGTTATTAATTCTAAAGTAATCAAGTTTCCAATTTCTCTTTGAACAGATACTGAATTCTAAACTGACTTTCAAACTTTGATTTTGAACATTGTGACATTAGAGTCTCCTTTATGGAGATTATTTTTTTAAAAGTTCGATATTTTTTTTAAACTATATTCAAATTCAGAAATACTAAGAATCTTCTAAAACCAAGTTGCACAATTAATCAGTTTATTTTTTTAAATTTTAAGTTTTATTTTCTGAGACCAAAATCGAATTCAGTGTCCTCTTTAGAAAGCAAAGTCTTCATTAAGTTACTTTATTAGAAAGCTCCAATCCTCAAAAGATTAAAATTAATTCATAAAGTTGTTATTTAGCATGACAGATTCAAATATGAATGGGATAATAATTACATTTTATACTGCACTGTAAAAAAAAATTACATGTAAAATTACAACTATAATGGATAATTTTAGGATTTATTATTAAAGATCTATCTTTATATAAATGCACTTTTATATGTATAGATACACCTAAAATCACAATTTACAAATAAGATTATTTTTTTTATAATAATTAAACAATTGGCGAAAATAAATGTACAATTAAAGTTAAATTTATAGAAATCTTTGCATCTTAATTCGCCAATGAATTTCATAAAATTTTTCCTAAGTTATTTTATTGATATGTATAAACATATAAATATAATGGTATATTACCGTTATGTTATATGATGTTACAAAACTTCGTACATTTACATAGAAATTATAAAATACTATTATATAAAATACTATTATATATTACACACTTTTCTACAGTGTATGAATCGAATTGGTGCATTTCTTTAAATTGTTTTGCATATTTGTGATTTATCTGTACACCATCTAGATTGCACGGATTATCGAAAGATCATCCTCGGGGACATTCTCGTACATGATTACGCATGCCGTCATTCAATGTCGCGTAAGATATGATGGCGGAGTTTTGATTTTCCTTTCGTTCTGCGATTTGAACATTTTCGATGTTTTGACCGGCTTTCCGTCTGCGAATATAATTCATAAATATGCTTTGAGCAAAATATGTATATTATCTCGAGAAACAATACTCACAGCCTAAGATAAATTAATCCAAGGATAATTAATATAAAGATAATAACGTCAGCTCCGATGTCAACATTCGTCTATATCTTGAGATTTTTGCTCGTTCGTGGCCACTGCAATACAAACAACAATCATGTACCTGACCATCATGTACCATCATGTATCAATCATGTACCACCTCAAATGTTTCATCGTACTTATTTCCTTAACGTGTAAAATAAATAATTCGTAACATTAATGACATTAAATTTATTTTGAGTAATCTGATGCCAATGAGTCTTTGATGAAAGAATTTTTAATTTTGAAAAACTTTGGAAATTAATCGATGAAGTTTGAAGATTTTTTGTAATATAAAAATATCATATCTCAAAAGCATTAATTAGATATACGAGTTATTTCATTAATTAGATATACGAGATATTTCAAAGATGTGATATCGATATCTTATTTATATTTGTATTTTGGATCCTCACCGCTCCATTCTGTGTTCAAACATTTTCTCAGAAATATGCCGATCCTTTTGTACTGCGGTAGGCAATGGTACTCCGCGGCTCCTCGTGAATTGTCGAGCTCATTCACTACTATTATTCTTCTATTACTGTTCTCTATAGATCCCGGACTACTTACAATCAACCGCTAAAAAGATATTGCAAATGAATTTTAAATTCTTCTAGTAGTTCATCATAATACTTTAGTTATATATTTATTAATTTATTATTATATATAAAATTACTTTTAATGAGTGATATAAAATTTAATGTCTTCAAAATTTATTCGCAAAATATTTTTTATTCTTTCATATAACGAAATTATATTCATATGACAGAATTTTTGATTTGAAGATGATTATTAATATTTTTTACTAAAAATATTTATTATTAAATTTTAATAAATTCGTTGTCAGAAATTGAAATCGCAACATCAAATAACAGATATCTGATTAGAACGAAACTCTATTACTATTTCATATTCATGGAACAATACAAATTAATGATTAAAATTTCAGAAATTTATGTTTAAATCTTTATGAATGGATAGCTCTATTTGGAGCCTTCTTTTATTTAGTATATTTATGTATACTGCTCATTTTCGATAATTTTTCAGAAAATTTGGTCTGTAATTTGATAATGATTTATTCGAACCTGAAATTAAAAATGAAAATTCAAAATAATGAATCCAATATGGGGGAGGGAGGGGACAAAATTTTTAAAAATAATTTGATTATCATAAAATTCAATATAATATTTATAACAAAAAAATTTCTTTGATCAATGAAAAAATTTTTTTGGTCAAAGAAAAATTTCTTTTAAATATTATTTTTTAAAATCAAATAAAATTTATTTGATTTAAAGAAATTATTTTCAAATCCAAGTAATGATGTTCAAACATGATTTCTTTGTATTTGAAAATAATTTTTTTAAATCAAATAAATTTCATTTGATTTTAATAAATAAACTTTAAAAAAAAGAAATTTTTTTACAAATAAAAGAAATTTTTTCTTCAAGTATAGCAAAGAAAATTTCTTTAAATCGAAGCAATCTTGTGTGTGTAAACAAAGATTCATAAAATAATCTAAATATTTTTTATATAAAGATGCAAATTTTCTTAAAAACGTGAAACAATTTGCGCCAAATACAGCTTTGGTTAAAAGTACTTTGCTAAATCTTGTTAATCATTATTTAATCTTTAGTTAGTAAATTAATTTAAAACACTACTACTACTACTGCAAATTATTCTGCGTTTCAGAAATTTTTTAAACTTACGTTTAATGTCGATCATGGCTCGGTAAAATAACTGTTACGAATTATTTAAAATAAAAAATATGAAATAAGTTCTAAAAATTTATTTAAAAAAATAAAATCGAAGGAATAAATAAAAAACTGATAGGACTTGTTTAAAATAAAGATTAAAATAGATTCCGGAAACTTATTTAAAATATTAAATGAGAAATAAGTTAGAGTGTAGTTATTTATAATAATGAATATTAAATATTTTTTTTTCGTTTAGAATAAGACGTGAATGACAGAATTCAATAATTAAAAAATAACCAAAAAAATAGCAAGGTCAATATCTTATTAAAAATATACTGTGTATATTGCGCGGATTTTATATATAATATAAAGTTTGGGAAAAATGTTTCATATACATAATAATATTATAATTATATTTATAAAATACGTCCATACATATATACAATATATAAAATATTTTTTACCAGGTTATTACAAATTAATAATCACTTCTTATAACACAATTAAATTAAGATATTTGTAAGCTGTGTGAATGCGTAACAAATCTAAGAAATAAAACAAAAACCATGCAACAAAACCTATATAATGTAATTTGGGTAATTAATAATTTAATTGATTTTTCGTTTACCTACATTCTTCGTGATATGATATGACGAAAATTGAATGTAACATTAAAATTGTCAGTAATAAAAGAAATATTTCTTTTTTCTATTAATCTTTAGCTCATTCCATTGACTCTAATTATTAACTTTTTTAGAGACATCATAATAAGAGATTCAATTCTTTATTCATTCCGAGTTTATTTCGCAATGGTGACGAATTGATGTGCGTTTGATATTCATTTATAAAAGTCAACTGATAATTGCATAGTAATATAGATAATAGCTGTATATTACATCTTTCAGATGATATCTTCCCTCTCACGGGTACACCTTGACGTGGTGAGAGGGCTCAGTACTCGGAGGATATATACGAAAAGAATGGTCTTTCTCAAATATCTAAAAATTTTCGGATTTGTCTAGATAAATTTTTAAATATTGAGCAAAATCGTTCTCTTCGTATAAAAATCCAACGACGGAGAAGCTAACGTACCCTCGTCCGCCGATTTAATTCAAAGTGAACGAACCGCAGCCGGTTCGTCGCGTCGCGCGTTTGCTTCGGGAGTGCCGTTAAAGTTATCGGACTAATGAACTTTTAACAAAACCCATTCGATGGAATTCTATTTCGGCGATGAAATCATATTGTCGATGTTTCGACAGGAAAACGGAACTCTCTTTGGGACGTTGCTTAAGTGGCCACGGTCACTGCAACGCTCTCACGCCAAGTGCTCCGGGCACGAGGTGATGCCGGCCGCGTAATGTCACGCACTTCGTGGTGCGTGTTCGCGCGGTTTAGCAACTACTGTTGCTGTCGGCTAATTGAGGACGCGCTCTGTCTGTCGGCCAACAGTTCGGTCCTTAGCGGTAAGAAACAATCGATCGACTCGAATTCTTCTCTGGACCTGTATTCGATAACTCTAGTTATGCAGTCGTTATGAGCATAACGATCGTATAACGAGTTATAGAATTCTGCCCTGGTGAGACGCCCAAAAAGGAGTTGTATAACTCTGGTCAGGGCGCTCATTTCTCTGTCATTATCTACCAGTCTAAATCGCGTTTAATCTGACTTGGTCAGAGCCTAGCTCTAGTAGTTTTTTTTAAAAAAACTAGCTTCGTGACTAGGGGTTGGATCCCATTTCCTGGATTGTCTAGATTGTTAGACAATCGGCAATGGTACCAACTTTACTCTTATTAGAGGTGCTTGTCACGTCTACCAGTCTCTTGGAATCGCTCGTGGTACAGCACCACTTGTGTCCCTTTAGAACTAGCAGTTAGGGCGTATGACTGAGCCAATTTTAAACGTGATTTTGCGTAAAACAGAGGTGACGGACTCGATACGATCGATTTCGTTTTCTTTCGTGTGGGGCTTAATCCTTGTTTGGCATTCATCGTGTGTTTCGTAAGTACTCGTCGACGTGTGGTGTTGATTCCACCGATCGAAATAGAAATCTTATCATGGGTTTTGTAAACGTGGAGTGCCGCAGTGTCGCGCGAAAGACTTTTATAAAAGATTAGTCCGCGCGCGTTTATAGTGTATTATTCGCGAGTGTTTTACGCGAGTGTCCTGTGCGAGAGGATGTCAACCCAATTCTGAGAGGAGGAGGAGGTCTGAGAGAGGCATCGGGCACCGGCGGAGCAACCTTGCGGTAAATATCACTTTTTGCTTATTGGAATCTTTCTTCTGTTGAATCGTTTTATTTTTTAAAATTTAAAAATGATAAGTAAAAAAAGGATTTATTTTAAAATCATTTTGAAATTTTGTAAATACGTATTTTTAAGAAAATGTATAATTATTTTTATAAATATAACTTAATGGTGAATTAAAAAATTCGATGCTTATAGAAATTATATATTTAAAAATTCATATGATTATTTTCAAGAGAAAATTTTTTACTTTGCTTTTAGTAAATATTTAAAAATATAGATTGATTTTTTTATTCTGTTCTAATTTGATTTTAATATTCTTTTTGTTATAGAATCATCATATCGATGTTGCTGATATAACTCCGCCGTTGTATATTGGGTTGGTGAGTAATGTATTTACTTTTTTATTGAGGTAACGGATGTATAATGATTTCATTAATATATTTACTATATATCCAGATGAATATATGCATCAATTTAATAAAAATATATTGATAAGTGTATGTACAGCATTCCATACATCCGTTGCCTTGAAATGAATAAATTATAATAGATTAGGTTAAACTTAATTCTGAATGCCTGTTCATTATAGAATTTATCGTGCATGCACTGTGTTAAATTGATAATTTCACGAAACACCCAGTTTGAATTATTTGTAGTCATTTTTATAAGTCACCACTGTTCTTATTTAATATTTCGTTAATTTAACTAAAACAATAGAATAAAACTGTTTAATTCAAGAAAATTATTAAAGGCTAAAATTTTTTAAATTCATATGTTCATATGAATGCTTTGTGAATATTTTGATTATAAATAATTCAAACTTAATTTGATATTAACAAGGGGAACATCAGATGAGGTCAGTGATTTTGATTTCTTTAGCGAAAAAAAACGATACATATCCGGCCGTTTCAGCCATTGGCCCATAATTTCGAAGAAATCGATTTTTTTAAATAATATTGTACTAATTTGAAAAACTACTATATAAATGTAAAAATATCAGTAGCTTTATAAATTTCATTTAATGTTATTAGTTTTAATTACTTCTTGATTGTAATGAAATTTCATGAAATTACATTTTACATTGTAATACTATAGATAATTAAACACACATTTATGGAATATTTATTATTATCGTTATCGTCGTCGTTGTTATTCATTTGAATGCATAAATAAGATTGTAATGAAAACGAATTGACGGTTTCTGATGAATTAGAAATTGGAAATTATGATTAGTACGTCATATGTTTGTAATCTTCTTTTGATTAACATTGATCGATTTATTAATAATAATAGAAAACTAATCGTGTTTTGTAGACGCACATTGTACGGAATAACATAAATCATAAAAATAAGAAAAACATACATATTTATTGTATTGTGAATATCTTACGAATGAATTTTAGAATGAATTTCGTCATAATTTCCAATTTCTAATTTCATTCAATTTCAGAAATCGTCAATTCGTTTTCACCTTATTTATGCGTTACTATCTTATTTATGCGTTTAAATGAATAACAACGACGACGATAACGATAATAATAAGTATTCCATAAATGTATGTTTAATTATCTGTAGTATTAATGTGTAATTTCATGAAATTTCATTACAATCAAAAAGTAATTAAAATTAATAACATTAAATTAAAATGAAATATATTGATATTTATAATATACTGATACTTTCATTTATACAGTACGTTTTTTAAATTATTATAATAATTACTTAAAAAAATCAATTTTTTCGAAACTATGGGACAATGGCTGAAACGGCTGGATACGTATCATTTTTTTTTGCTCAACAATAGCTTGTAAAAAACACATCAAAATCCCCGACCTCCACCTGATGTTCCCTTTGTAAGTAATACAATCTCAAAATAATATAAATGATAGACTGATTTGATATGGTTTTTTAAAAATATTTTGCATTTTTCTTTTTACACTAAAATATTACGTCTTGGTACATTTGAAAATAAAAATAAAAGATAATAAATATTCGTATTTTTTAAATATGTGAAATATAAGAAATTAAAAAATATAAAGAATATATGAAAAGCATAATTTCAAAATTTGGTCTAAAATTTTATTTTTTTATTTAGTTTTTTAAAGATGATTTTTAGAGATAATTTTCAGTGTGTTGAAAAATTTATATTATAAGCTACTTTAAAATATTCAGGAAGCATTTTTTCATTAATTTATATGCTGAAAAATAGACATTTCGAAGTGCGTTATGTTTTTTTAATTAGAAACAGACAAAAAGCATTTGTTTAACATTTTTAGCAATTATTTAATATTTCATATCATAATTTTGTTTAATATTTATTGTTTAATATTTGTTTAATATCCTACTGATTGGCATATTGTTATTTTCTGTAAAGTGCGTAATTTTCTTGTGTGCGAAATTTCTTTCTTTCTCGTTTTTTAAAAATTACGCATTTTGAAAGTCTACTTCTCTCATACATAGAAAGTAATTAGTGTCACAAATGGAATTGTTTATTGATATCATAATATAGAAATGTTTGTTATAGTAAAAAATTTTTCATGGATGAATACGTATAAATATTCATAAACATATATAATTTTATATGAAATATGTTCGTACAAATGTTCATATCACATCCCTCTTTTTTTTATAAAATTACTTTTTAGTGTAGATATAATAATAGTAATGTAAAAACAATAAAAATAATTAAAAGAGTAATTTTCACTATTTATTTTAGAGAAAATCAAGTTTGAAGAAATATAAAAAATTACTTATGTATAATTATATATAAAATTATACATAACTGTATGAGCAATTTTTTTATATGTTTCCAAACTTGTTTTTTTCTAAAATGAACAATGCGAAAATTATCCCTTTAATTATTTTTTATGTTTTCACATTGCTGTTGTTATTTCTGTTACACTAAAAAGTAATTTTACAAAAGAAATAAGAATGTATAAATATATATGGACATATTTCATATATGATTATACATGTTTATAAATATTTATATATGTTTATACATATTTATACATATCGAGAAAAAATGACCTAAATTTAAATAAACATTTACTTGAATATTGTCAACTTAGCATTTACTTGCAATAAATAAGTATTTACTTAATAAAAAGAAGTAATTGTTGAATCAAATTAATGTTTTTTGTACCAATACATATATTTTTATGTTTAATAAATATATAGTTGGTACAATTCAAATGAATATTAAAATTTAGGATATATATTTTTTTCTTAGTGTATTAATGTATGAAAAATTTTTGCCAAGAAGTATTATTTTATTATATTTTTCCTATCTATCTTATATTCAAATATTCATTCAGAATTAAATTTTATATAGAAGTTGGTGTACAGAAAATAATATAAATATACATACGTTGAATACATATTGTTTTCTAAGATATTCTTTTAATTATTTCACACTGATTTGTGTACATGTTATTAAAGAAATATTATAATATAACGCATATACCATACACTTTTTTGATCTTGCTTTTTTATAAAAGACATTTTACGATTATTAATTTTTGCTATTTATCTCAATGCACCGACTCTAGCCTAAGCTTTTATAACTTATTCATACGTAATAACTGGATTTTATACCAGTTAACGTAGTAACATGATGTAAGATCCAATATACGTTTTGTCAAAAAATGGAATAATTTTATCTTATATAATTATCTAAAAATCATTAAAATTTTGCATTACTTAAAATACTTTTGAAATAATAAATTATACAAAAATAATTCTTATATTTCATAAAATACAAAGATATATGCTCATCAACGCAGAAAAATATCAATTTACTACTAAGAAACATGATTATTCAATTTATTTTCTTTTTCTTAAATAACGGTTAACAAAGAATATTTTCTTTAATAATCTTAAAATACACTTGTTACAAAATTTTAGAAAAACTCATTATTATGAATTCAAAACAAGAATTTTTTTCTTTTGAAGAATATTACAAAATTAATTGAAATTCTTTTCATAATGAGCACATCCAATTTGTTTTAATTTAATAAACGTGATTAAAATATTAAACTTGCTAGGATTTAAGATATATTTTGAATAAATTTAATGCTTCTTATGAAATTACAATAGATTTGCTGATATATGAACTTTGAAATACTTGAAATAAATTATTATTATTTGCAGAGTACTTGTAGAGTAATTATTATTTTTCTGTGTGCATGTCTGGGAAAATTATCCCTTTCGGATCTTGCATCATTCATCTGAATTTTTTATCTCCGCATGCTTTGAGATAAGATTCAGTAATAAATCGTTCGAATCGTTAAAAATGGGCTTTGAATTTTTTCGGATGATAATCGATTTAGTAATTTTCAGTTTATTTTTAAATTAAATTTTGTTGTTTATATTATAAAGTTTTTATTAAGAAATTTAATATTTCTAATTTATTAAT
>NW_017259198.1:846757-847909 GCF_001594045.1 Atta colombica
ATATTTTTAATTTCGAATAATAGATAATAAACGCGAATAGATAATAAACGCGACATTTATTCGTATCTTAATAAAATTATTATTATTATTAATAATTGTTCATGTTAATATTCAATTAATTTCATTAATATGATGGCCCCTTCGCGACGCGTTCGTGTTTCGCGCATCGTACAAAAGTATAAAATCTTAAGCTTATTGCCGGCGATATCGGCAGCACAAAGAAGTATTTCTCCTTATTGTATATTTCTGGCATGTAAAGCCAGAATATTGGCCAATAATAAAAGGTGAGTTCAATCTGGCCAGAAGAAAGAAGAGGATCTGTACGAAGTAGGTTGGTGTATAACATTGCTTTATTATGTAAAGATAAAATAAATTCGGGAGGGTAACTTGCTCGAAAATTGCGAGTTCTTATATTTGTTTAAATTATTGTTTATTTAAAATACAAAAATAACTAACAAACAACAGGACTAATGAGAACTAGTACCGATAATCAAGCGCAAGTTTCGTTATAGATTTTTTAATCTAAATAATTTGCGCTTGATTATCCGCGCTGACTTTCATTAGCGCCCGTTATTTGTTAATTCTTTTGTATTTTAAAGATTAAAACTCTCTTTTAATTATTATTGTTTATTGCTCATTTATTTAATATGATCGCGATTATATTATTCCATTGAATTTATTAAAACGCGATAGGATACGTTAGGCATTAGCTGCTGCGTTCAGCAGAGAAAGCAACTTTGCAACTATTGTAAAATTCTGCAATATGATTGATTTATCGTTTATACTTTTAAATCCATAAAAACCAAAAGCAAGAACCAATCGTGTCGAAAAATTTTACGACATTTGCAAATCTGCTTTCATATCTGCTTTCTCTGAATGCACCCATTATCATACGTATTATATTCGCGGTGTTGTTATATTAATGAAGTAATGTAGGTAGGAATACATGGGTGGAAGAATAGGCATGAATAAATGAAAATATGGATAGATTGAACAAGAATGAATAGGTAAGGACAATAAGTATGGATATATAATTTTAAATTAAAAAATGAAATTATTATAAGTAAATTAGCATATAAATAAATTCTGCGATCGGGTAATTAAATTAAATTTTAAAAATAATTTTAAAAATAGGTATAATGAAACTAAAAG
>NW_017259198.1:847931-850242 GCF_001594045.1 Atta colombica
ATATATGTGTATGCATATGCTTGATAAGCGGAAAAGAGGGATTAAAATTAAATAAAATTTTTAATTAATTTTAAATTTTATTTAATTATATCAGCATCCCATTTAATTATCAAATATAAAAATAAACCAAATTAATTTCAAATTTTATTGAATTTTCAGCTCTCCTAAAATTAAACTTTTTTGTAAAATTCTACGCACAAATTATATAACGCGTTTAATATTGTAATTAATTTTATTGTAAATGAATGTATACACAATAGTATGAAGTACTATAATAATATAAAATTTATGTAAATTATGTCCAGATAAATATCATCATACTTTTGTAACTTACACAACGATTACTAATAATTTACTGGAATATATATATATCCGTATTAAATTCTATTCATTTCAGATAGTATTTATTTTGTCATAGTAAACCAAATTGTTGCGTAATTGATGTAAATTATACGAAATTGATGAAATATAATAACAAAAATTGTTTGTGACGTAAATAAGTTTGATAAGTATTTAATTTTGAAACTTTTTTTAAATTTATTGGGAGTACAAATAGGTTTCCGCTGTTTTTTATTAAAAATTAAGCATTTATTGTGAAAGAACGGTACATAATGTTCTATTCAAAGTAATGGCCATCTACTTCGCTAGCCACTACTTATATACATATATATATTATATTCGAACATTACTTTTTCAAATCGATGTGAACATGACTCGTTCATCAACATGAAGTAATACGTGAATCATCGGATCGTTCGATTCATATAACGAAAATTGGAAAACTGTGACGAATCAATACCTCGATTAATAATTCTTGCTTCGCAAAAATCATCGTCAATACGTCGTTAAATCTCGATTGCATATTTTTGAAAAGTCCGAATTTGCGGCCGATTGAGCAGTTAAACTGACTTGCGCGATGGGGATGCGACACGAAGGTGACCGAGATGATGTCACGTTTCAAAGTCATTAGTAAAATGTCGTCGCAGATGCGGAACGGATCAACTGCGCATCGGACGATGCCAGGATACTTTTCCATTCGTAATATCGTCATAATCGCCGTTGTTTTCCAGTCATTCCTCGTCAATCGCATGACACGATATCAGTGATTTCGCAAGACGCGTACAACGCGAAATTTCTTCGATCGAAACTCAGGTATAAGTATTTTATGCAAGCAATGATGAAACGCGAGCTGTTGTAGGACGCCTAGGAGATTGTGTATCTTAAAATGAGATAATTACAGAAATAGGCAAATTTATTGACTACTGAACTTCTAAATATTCATTTGCTCATTTTTGTAATTTTTGGCTGCTTTCCTTTTAGGAGATACAATCGGTATTAAACGTCATTCTATCTGATATTCAATGAATAACGAATAAAACGATATTTGTATCGATTATGTGTTCTTAAATAAAAGCAACCTTTATCTCATTTGTGTATTTCAAAATACACAATTGATCGCCTGAACATTGTATTTCGCGAAGTGATATTTTGGCGATATTTTAACATATCCTTCAATTTTCCTTTGAGTTTGAATCTACGTATTTGCTAATGTCGCGATATGAGACGATATAATTGTCGTGAATTTTCTCGATGATTATTCAAAGTGCGGGGTAGCAACAGGTGTATCACCGCGACGCAAACGGTAGCCACGCTTGTCGCGAAGTTGACTGCGCAATCAACGAATCTCCGCCTTTTCAAATTTATCCGTTGCACTATTGCGTATTAGAGTCGTTACGGGCGCGTCGCGGGTGGTTCGCACGCGCGAGATTTCCGCGTGTTATTCCTCCATTACGATTTAAGGAGGTGCTCTTTGCGATTAGCAGTTCTAGCAATCAACGGGAGTGTTGTGTACATCGTTATAAGTATTGTGCGGTAGGCGTGTGAACGATATCGGCTATCCTGCTCCGCGAAACGAAATTGCATCGCGTGTGCCAATGGGTACAGTGTGTGCGTGTGCGTGTGCGTGTGCACACGTAACGGAATATCGTAAGAACGCAATAATGATCCCTATTTTCGAAGAAATAAGTCACAATGTGCGGTAAGATATCTTAAGTCTTACGTGTCTATAGCGTTAGAAAGTGAGTGTGCGTGCGTGCGTGCGTGCGTGTGTGTGTGTGTGTGTGTGTGTGTGTGGGTGTGTGAACTCATTGAAATTATAATAGCATGAGATCTAGTTACAATTTGTGTACTTACACAAAAAAATTTATGTATTATTTTTCATTTTATTTTACTTTGAGAATATTTTTTATTTCTTACTAGAATATATTTTAATATTTTTAAATATATTTTAATATTTTTAAATAATATTTAA
>NW_017259198.1:850342-860722 GCF_001594045.1 Atta colombica
TAAAATATTTAACATATATAGTATTTATTTTTTGGGACATATTTTTGGGAACTGCTTTTTAATATTTGGATATATTTATATTTTATAAATTAATATTTCAACTCCGCTGTGCTGCGCATCAGATTTGTGAGTTGTAAATTGTTTTAATTTTAAAGTACTGACTTTGTGAAAAAAAAATCAGATACATGATAATCTTTTTTTGTTGATTATCCTCATTAATAAAATAAAGATTAAAAATTTTTTTAGTAAATATCATATATTAAGGTAATAGATTTTATACTATTTACTCTAATGAGGTAATTAATATATTTGAATGTCTTACTTTATTTCTATAATTTATCTAGAGATCAAATGTTTATATTGCCGAATAATTATATCTCACAAATTCATTGCTTTAGAATGAATGGGCTGCTAATTACTAATTACTAAAGACTAATTACTAGATATATAAATATTATTAATTATCATGTACATAAATATTAGCAATTATTTATATAGATATTACTGTATGCATATAGTATACTAACTATTTTAATTAATTTAAACATATAAATCACTTTGTGAAAAATATACAGGATGTCATTAAACGGCATCACCAATCCTGAGCCGGTAGAGTGAATTTAGTAGACTAAATTGAAGAATCAAGAAGTCCTTTACTATTTTGCGATTTTCGTAATGGTTAACGAGATATTAATTATTAAAAATCGCTAAATTGGTTTTCAATAATTTTTTACTCAAATGCTATCAGCTTTAGAAAAACAGCAAGAGGTAAAAATTTTGTTTATTTTCTTCTTATAAAGTTCTGAAAATTTTTTTCAAAATTTTTTAATACCGTATTTTCTCATAACGATAAAAATAAGAAAATGCAATATTAAAAAGTTGATAAAAAATTTTGAAAAAATTCTTATAGTTCTATGAGAAGAAGATAAATGATTTTTGCAATTTTTTTGTAAAGTTGATAATATTTGGGTAAAATATTATTGAAAATTAATAATCAGCGATTTTTAGTAATTAATATCTCGTTAATCATTGCGAAAATCATAAAATGACTTTTCGGCTCAATTTAGTCTACCAGTTCAGGATAGATAATACCGTAATTTAACGATATCCTGTATAAGATATGCCATGATCGCACTTTGCAATTCACTCATCAAAAAAGATATAATTGCTTATACGATTTTACTTATTTATTTATTACTTATTCAACATATCTCTATTATAACCTGATTATTTTTAAATTATTATATTAGATTGATATTGTTTTTTAGTAATTAATAGTTTGTTACACAATAAAATTTGTTGCTCTAAACTATATTAGTATTATGATTATATTATGATTAAGTTAGATAATAATGAATTGTTTACAATATATATTTACAATATTTCATGAAGTTTGTTTGTTTTTTATTGTTATTTATTGATTATGATATTTATTTGTGAGTTTTATTTGAATGTGCGAGAGTATGCATAAAACACAAATGCATTCAAATAAAACTCACAAGTTAAATATTATAATCAATTCAATAAATAACATATAAATGTCATGAAATTTTGTAAATATATATTATAATCAATTCATTATTATCTGACTTTATTATTTACTATATAACATATTTTAGAGCAATAAATCTTATTGTGTAACAAATTATTAATTAAAAAAAACAATATCAATATAGTTTTTTACTTGTTTTTGAGAATTAATTTGAGCTCCAATCTTGCAAAACCAGAGACTAAACTTATTTTTGTCAGAAATGATGATACAGACAAGGAATGATGACGAATCCTCCTCTATCAGACAAAGCGAATAGAGGAATCTCTCTTGTTTTATACAAGTAACAAGAATATACTATAATTAATCATAAAAGATAAAATAAGAAAAATTTAAATATTTATAAATGAAGACATTGAAAAATATATAAAATACACAATATCAGACTTTTATGAAAACGTGGAGTTTCTCAATCTAATTCTCTTCTTGTATTCTTTTTTCTTTATTACGCAGCAAATTGGTACAAAAAGGATATATTAGATTGATGTATAACACCAATCTAACAATAAGTTTTTCAAAGATATATATGTAAAAATAAATTGAATATGCGAGAAGGTAACATGCTCGCAAATTGCGAATTCTTATACTTTTTGAATTATTGTTTATTTAAAATACAAAAATTATCAATAAATAACGGGACTAATGAGAATCAGCGCGGATAATCAAATGCAAGTTTTAAAAAATCTATAAAACTTACGCTTGGTCCTGATATTTGTTAATTTTTTTGTATTGTAAAGATTGAAAGTCTGTTTTAATCATTATTATTTATTGCTCATTTTTGCAAACAGTAAAATATATTTTATTTGCTAAACTCTCACAACATCTAACGTCTTATCTCCACACAGAATACTTTATTCGAGGAATATTCTGGGATATTCTTAGAACTTGGAACGTTCTCTGCATATCCTTAAAGCATGACTTGGAGATCTATTCTGTATGGGTTTATATATATATACGATTATATTGGAAAATTATAACATATGTTATCCAGATGAAAGTCATATAAATAATAACCATTAAAATTTTATTCTGCGAGCCACATTCGTAGAAAATAATACGTTATGATAAGTCTAACGTCAATCTTTAAAAACTAAACTAAAACTAAACAATAATCAGTTAAAGGCGAATACATAATGTCACTATTTGAATATTTCTAAAATGCTCACATACGAGTGCTGAAATTCTGTATTGAATCGTAAATTTAAATCGTTTGATTGCAATTGAATATTTAGCATTTCCGATATGAGTCTTTTACTCAGTTGTTTTTTTATATCAAGTTTTTATATCCTTCATTCAAAATCATGACTATGTTTCAACCTGTATGATCACAGATTCATAAGACGTTTTTTTATTAAGGCGATTTCTTCTTTAGTTTTCGTTTTCAATAAACGTGCTGTTTGCTCACATAGGTTGCATCAGAGTCTCGACATTTTATACACGACATTTTTGTTAGAGCTTGATGGGAGAATATTTTTATGGTCTTTGACAATGCCATCCAATTTATTCAAAATCTAACATAGATTAACATTCATATTCTTTGTAATATTTTTGAATTTCTCAGATATTAAAGACAAATAGGGTATCAATTTTGCAGTTTCATCCTCTTTATCACTGTCAACCTGTTTTGATGTTATTGATAAAAGATTTCAATCTAAGAATGTATTACACTAAATATTAACTCAATTGGGTAATCATTTTTCAAGAATATATTGACTATTAATTCTATATTTTTAGAGTCGTATTTTGGATGCGACAGCAAAATGGTCTTATCTAATGCCAATTACTAGGCCTTTCTTTTGTGCTAGCGGATGGAGAGAATGGTAATTGATAAATCTGCCCGAAAATATTGGTTTGTGAAACTAATTAAATTGTATTATATTATCGTTCTTTATTAAAGTAATGTCGAGAAAATTCAATTTATCCCGTCTCTAACGTAAATTTAATTCTTAAATGCAATAAATTAAAAGTATCAAGAATTTAATTGATAAATCATATGGGACTATTATTGCGATATCATTTATCTCATGTAAAAAGATATATCAAACTTTCCAACGCTTTATTCTCTAAATATTCAAGCACCAAATTTACGATGATTGGAGAAAGCAGAGATCCCATATGGGAGTATCGAACTTTTATAGATTTTATGATTGAAGGTGAAATAAGTTGAATCTAATACTAATTACATCACTATTCCTAAAAATTCATTTTTAGGAATATTAGATTTTTGGCCATGTGTTCTCATTTTTCCGTTAAACAATCAATAGCCAAATCTGTTAGTGAATAGTGATACAACCTCTAATGAGATCAAAATATGCTCTTCCTAAATAAATTTATCATTCAATTTATTCACTACCACAAAACTATTGTCTATATGACTCTTTGGTTTGAGAAACACATTGGTACACTTATAGTATCTTGTAAAAAAGAAGCCAATGGATATAGAGAGCTATGTAAGAAATAATTATTCTAAACTACATACTCTCTTTATGAATCTTAGAAAATGCATAGATTTTCGGCAATGTCCCATACTACAATACAATTTTCTATATATTGAGCTGGAAATGAATTCCTGTCTCAATTTTTCAATATAACTTGTGTCTTTCTTATAAGACTTGACACTGGATCTTATGTTCATCAAAATATATGTATTCGTGTTTAATAACATATTGTTAACATTATCTATATAATAGTCTTTATTCAAGGCAATAGTAATGTTCCCTTTGTCAGCTCTAGTAAAAATGATATTAGGATTCTCTTTGACAAAAAGATAAGTAACTTTCGTTAGGCGTGATGTCTGATTATTTGAATTATTATTATGTGAGGATGAAGCGATGTTTTTTCTCAATGATAGTATACAATGATTCTTGATTGTAGTTTTTACATATAACGGTAATCTATTTATACTATCTTCTATGTTTTAATAAATTCTATACAATTTTTCTTAGTACAATATCATTCGAAGATCGAGCAAATCTGTTTCTAATTGTAACAGATTTTTAAATTACTTATTTTTGACACTATCTAACGAAGATTGAATATTTTCTGTTACAAAATTGACTGAATGATATACAAATTAGATGTACAAATTACAGTTATACAAATTTCTATCGCTTTTTCATCACCCTGGTGAAAATTTTTCTCAGAATTTTTCATATAATTTTTCAGAATTTCTCTATAATTTTACAACTTTCTCATATTTTTTATACAAATTGAAACATTTCTCAGAATTTTTCATATTAATTATGAAATACCGTAAGATTTTTAAGATTTTTGTAAGTATAATTTTTGATGAAATGTTACGAAATCTAAAAAATTTTAAAATACTTTTTAAAAATTATGAAAAATTTCAGAATATTTCAGAACTCATTTATTTATAATTCTATGAGAAGTTCTGAGAGAATATGTAAACTTTCCGAATATTTCCGAGTATTTTTGAAAAATATTCTAATTCATTTAAAAAATATGAGAAGAATTGTTTCCAGGGCAATCTGTAATGAAATCAATGGATTATAAGAATGAACATTCAGATCTTTTTCTTGAGAATTTTTTTTATTGACTGTGTATGCATTGTAATAATGAATCAGTTTTAATATTATTTAATTTCGCCTCATTTTGCTTCCGTAATAACCATTGCATCTTTTTGTATATTCTCTTCTTGTTGAGACAGCCATTGGAAATAAGTATTTTAAGTAGAAAAACGAATTACAGATGTGAACAATTCAACGCGAAATCTGTCTAGATAGCTTAAATGTTTTAGAAAAATCTAGTGATCTAAATGCATTATTCAATTCAATATTTAATATTTTCGTAATGAACGTATCTTTTGCTTTTGAATATTTTATATTTGAGCTCGGATGTGCGAATTTAATATTATATTTATAAATACTAAATAAATGTTGCGGAATTATGTTGATATATAATATTATTTTGAATTATGTACACTACTCCATCAAGGACAAAATATCAATTTTAAGAATCTTATTATACGAATATTTAAAAGCGATCAAGAATCTCGCAATCAAGTAGATTTGAATATATCATTAATCTAATCATTCCTGGATAAAAATTAAAATGGTCTAATCTTAGTTCTTCTTGTACGTGGCGATAATAAATTTGAATTCGGGGAAACATTTTGTGCTCAATAAAAATATAGAATATATATGTACATATAGTACGAATAAATAGTACGAATGATTTTTATGTTATATTTGCCGACACGCAGATTTGATACGTTATCGATAAACGAATATTTTAGTCTGCATTGCATCTTCTTTAGCATTGGTAGTTTCATTATAATTCATTCTATATTTTTCAATATAGATTAATTTTTGATTAATTTTTTATATAATTGGAGTATATATACTTATTTTTGAATTCTTTTTAAATGTTCTTTTAATTTAGTTACAGTTAAGCAACTAATTGCTTTACATGTTGTCTTTGTATCGCTTTTTAAAGTAAAATGATCCCTATAGAATTTTACTTCTTTCTTCTCTTCTTCTGTTAATTTGTCTGATTTCTACCAAGTGCTTATGAAATGTATCTAAGACTAATACATATAATGAATTTTTCGTCACAATGATTGCATATTGCTTTGTTACTCCTTGTCAATTTCATGTAATGTTCACGTATCCAGCGACGAGCTGGAATCAAATTGTCTTCTACTTCTGTTTCTGCCATTATATACCGCTATGTATGGAATATTAGTAACTAATCACAGATGATTTGGAAACGATGTGAAGAAGCGTTTATAGAAACTGTTTATAAAGTTCAATTACAGATATATATATATATATATATATATATATATATATGATTTTTTGACGGACATACATAAATAATGATATTTTTGAAGTTTGAATCTATTTTATCGCGATCTCTTTTATCACTATTTGACAGATTAGAAGCCTATTTATATAATTTTAATCATATGTTAATTGCAACACAATTGCACAAAAATCCTCTTCTTACTTTTCTTACATAATATTATGATTTTAGTATGGTATCTTTCTTTTTCCATATTAATAATGTGATTGATACTGTAACGTATGCTGTGTAAGCGCTCCGTGTCGGTTTGTTTAGAGTCTACATATTTTTATTTATTATGACTTGATGTTTCCTTCTCAACAATTCTTCTTGTTAGGTCAATGAATGGAAATAACTCGTTTTACTTGTAACGAAGTTACAGTTACAAGTTACTTTTTGGATAACTTTACTAGTAACTGCGTTATTTTTTTTTGTTAACGGTAACATAGTTACATTTTTTTGGTTACTGTAACGAACTTTACAGTTACTTTTAACGTTACGATTGGACATGGTTCAATCAGACACAATTTACTCATAACGCTTGAGACTAGAAAGTCCCTAGGCACTCGTCTGCTGTGATTGATGTTTTCAATTTAAAAAAAAAATAACAAAAAAGTAATGAAGACTTATTTTTTCAAATAAAACTATAACGAGTTACTTTAAAAAATCGGCAACTAATAATTGTAGTTATTTTTTGTACTCGGTAACGAGTAACTGTAAGTTGTTATTTTTAAAAAGTAATTTTCCATTCCCTGTTAATTAGTAGTAATCCGAGCCTATGTCATGACTTCATTAATAAGTATATTTGACAATTACTTTTTATTATTAACGTATTAAAGAGGTCCGGAATAAGGATCGAAACGTATACATTGTCATTGTTTTAATGAATATTTCATATACGTCGTTATGCAATATCGGCTTGTTAAGTAATTTAATTTCATTGAAATTACCATTTTGACATCGAATCGATATTGATTCGATAAACTATTTCTCGTTAAGACATATCCAATAATGATAATGTTATTGATATACTAAAAAAAAAATTGGTTGCTGCAATAATTAAAATAGTAAAATATGGCATAGCATTTTTATACGGCTGCAGCAATCAATTTTTGGTTGTAGCAGCAAATTTTTAGTTGCGTTAGCCTAATCATACTGATATTGCGGATAGACTAAAAATTTACTGCTACAATCAGAAACTGATTGCTGCAACCATATAAAAATGCCATATTTCACTATCTAAATTGTTGCAGCAATCAATCTTTTCTTTCAGTGTACATATAAAAAATGGGATATAAAAAATAGGTACATATAAAAAAAGGATTATAGTGTTGTGAAACTTTGCAAAAAATAATCGCAGCAGCTTACATTTTTTTTTTAAATTAAAAGGGAAGGTTCGAATTTTATGGCGCTACAAACGGCATCCTACCAAAAATTGTAACAAATCCGCGCATAAATTTGATGATTTTTAATATGATAAACATGTTTTCATTTTTGTCTTTTAATTTAAAAAAAAATGCAAGCTGCTGCGATTATTTTTAGAGATTACAATAAAAGGGCACTTTAAACTTAAGCTTCATAGCATTTTAAATTAAAAAAAATTCGTTATCCTACGATAATTTTTCGCAAAGTTATCATTAATCAAATTTGACTAACTTTTTTGCTTTAAATTTTTCTATGCCATAATTTTTTTGAGCAGTATACATACATATATTTATATAAACTAATTAAAAACTTACATATATGTTATATATCCATATGTATGTATAATATTTAACAATTTCACAATTATTTAATTATTAATCTTTTAGCTAAATCTAATTTTTATGTTTTTTTATAAAAATTATAAAATTTGTTTTTTGTATAAAAATAATATTATTACAATTTAATTTATATACTTATATAATTTATATAATTAATTAAAACGTTAATTTTTATAAATATTAAATTAATAAATGGTAAATGAATTTTCGAATAATTGTGCAAGATCCTCCTCTGACTGTTCACGTGGCGCGTTTTTCGTCATACGATACTAAAAGAAAAAAGGAGATAAATTTTAATGATTTTTAACGTGGCGTTTTTACCTAGACAAATGTATTGATCATTATACTACATTTTATATTAATTATGTGTAATTTTTCTATTTCATAAAGAATATATGCACTGAATATTATTTACCTGAGGTAAAGTGTCTCGAACTAACGTAGGAATATCTTCTTTTCTGAAACCGAGTTCTTTCAAACCGTTTTCGATTTTCATAATATACATATATTCCCTTATAACATCGGCCAAAATTTTGCCTGCATCAGCCTGCTTAGCATTTTTAACATCCGCTCCGAGTAATTTTGCAGCTTCCAGATTTTTTTCTGGACATGCGCTTCCGATGAAGGAAAACACTGCTGGTGCGGTTATCACCACGGATAGACCGTGAGGAATTAGGTCATATTCTTTGGTGTATCCCTTAAATATAGTAAAAATTCAATAAAAAAAAATCAAAGAATTTTAAATAATTAAATATATAACAATTATTTACTACTAATTAACTAATAATTAATAATTAATAAACTAGAGCTAGGAAGATATAGTATATAATTTTACAAATGTATTCTAAATAAGAGATAAAGTGTGTGGAGATTTCTCTTGAGAAAGGGAGAAGAGAGAAGTCATATTTTTATATTGCTATTTGGAAAGCTATTGTAATCAAATATTTTTCTATTTTTTTAAATAAAAATTGCTTGAATATTTGCGATAAATATATAGAAGTTTAAATATAAATTAAATTTTGTATTTAAGTAAATATAGATTATTATTGATTATAAAAAGAGTACAAAAATTCAAGTTCTTAATTTACCTTTGATCGGAAACTTCGAACATTTCCACTTATAGAATACGAAAGTCCATGACAAAGATGAACACCAGCATTTCCGAAAGCAACACTTACCATTGTACTTGCTAAATGCATATTACTTCTCGCTTCCAAGTCTTCTTGATTATAAACTGCTCGCTCAAAGTATCTATATAAAA
Organism: Atta colombica; assembly: GCF_001594045.1. Taxonomy (NCBI): domain Eukaryota; kingdom Metazoa; phylum Arthropoda; class Insecta; order Hymenoptera; family Formicidae; genus Atta; species Atta colombica. The sequence goes on from NW_017259198.1 coordinate 859,719, forward strand.
AATTACATGTTCATTTATGAATAAACAATATTTATTAAAAAAAAATAGGTTTTGGAAAATTAAACTACTAGTTTCTTTGAATCCAGTTATTTTGAAACAAAAAAATTTTTAATGTTCTCAACATTTTTTTCAATTTTATGAGATAAGTTACATTTAATTTATGTCATATTGATGGAAAATTAAGATGATATCAAAAATTTTTAAGTTTCTATCCATATTTGAAAAACAGTTTTTGCTTTTGTAAAATTAATGTAATTATTTTGAAATCAATTGGAATAACGCTTTATATTTTAATATGATTTTGTAATTTTACTTTTACTTGATAAAAATTAACTTATTATTTATCTGGAAATCCCTGGTTCAAAATATATACGCAGATAGTGAATATGCAATTTTGCATAAATAATTGACTGATTAATTACTTGCGAATAATTTGGAGAGTATATCGCGCCCAGACATCGCTAATAGGATTGCTACCTTGATAAGCTGGTCTCAAAATTGGATTTGTTGGACATGGTCTCTCTGTATAGGGTAACGCTGTGAAAGATTCCAAAGCGTGACAGAACACATCGAAACCGGCGTAAGCATATACTCTCTCCGGCAAAGTCAGAGTATGCTTGGGATCGATGAGTCCTATTGTAGGACATAGAGATCTGTAATAAAATAGTTGATAAATTAATATTTTTTTATATCTTCTTTCTATCCAATGATTTATACTGAACGTTACCTGTTAGCGATCCCTGCTTTGAGCTTTAACGGTCGATAATCGAAGATAGATATTCCATTTATTTCAGAACCGGTACCGGAGGTTGTCGGAATGGTGATAAGTGGTTTCAGAGGTACTTGGATTGCTTTATTTTTTCCGAGCGGTGCGCTTACGTAATCCAAAAGTTCGGCTTTTGGATCGCAACTATATAGATTTGCCGCTTTACAAGTATCCATCACGGAACCACCACCAATCTGCGAATTAACAATAAAAAAAGTAATATATAATTATATAATAA
>NW_017259198.1:860822-864077 GCF_001594045.1 Atta colombica
TATTTATATACACTGAAAAAAAAATAGTTAATTTTAATAAATATTTAGTTCAATGTTGCTTCAACTAAACATTTTCTTATAAATAATTATTTGTTCAGAAAAAAAAAGATTGTTAAATCAAATTAACATTTCTTGTATCAAATAAATATATCTTTATATTTAATAAATATTTAGTTAGCAATATTCAACTAAATATTTGTCAAAATTGACTATATTTTTTTCAGTGTAGGTATATATTTTACAAAGAACGTGATAGTATTAATGTTCTTTCTTCTATCGCGTTTCTTGCATACGTACCGCTACAAAAGCGTCAAAATTTTCACGCTTGGCAAAATTGATCGAATCTTGAACGCTTTCTTCATTTGGTTCCACTCGTACTCGATCGTAAATTTTGAATTGAACCCCATATTTAGAAAGACTGTCAATAGCAGTTTTTACAGGGGTTAAGTTCCTCAAATTATGATCAGTCATTAGACATGTTTTCTTTGCTCTTAAATTTTGTATGTCCATTCCTAATTCTTTTGTTACTCCTACTCCATATCGCATCGTAGAACAGGCTATCTAAAATTTCACATAATTTTTAATAATTAATATTATACATAAATTACGACATTATCACATTTTAATTGTCGAACGTGATTTCAGTGATATAAAGAAAAGAGTAAATTACTGAATTCAAGAATTATGCTTAAAAAATTTTTGGTTTCATATTTGTGAGATACGTGTATTGTTTTTTGTATATATATAATCAATAGAATTTAATTTTTAAAATAGTGATGGCGAGAGGGAGGGAGAGAGAGAGGGAGAAAGAGAGATATTTTACTATATCTAATAATCTTTAAATAATAATCTCTAATTTTACGAAATAGTTTTGTTAAAATCTGTTGTTGCACCTATATTTAGATTATTAGGAAATGTGGCATTGAATATGGTTGCTATAAACACGTTATCTTAACTGAATGCATAACGTATGTGAGAGATTTTTTATTTTACAATCGCGGAGTCTATGATAAAATCAATGTATTTAACATATTAACATGTTTTAAGGAGAATTCTTATAAATAGTTTCCTTGTCTTTATAAATTTTGTCTATACAAATTTTACCTCGAAAGCATATTCCTTATCAGTCTTAATATTTGCTGCAGCGCTTCGTATTTTTCCATGATCCCATACGCTAGTAGCTCCTGGATTTCCGTGCGCTGGACATATGCATCTAAAAATCCAGAACAGTTTAATTTTAACGGTCAATATACTTCTATTCTTTCATTCAAATAAACCCATCGAAAAACGTCATCGAACTAATTTGCGCTACTTTATTTTATTTTGTGATAGATTGTCATTGATGTTACATCACTGATGTTTCCATTCTCATATTTCTTATGTTTCTTATATAATATTTTTACAAAATACAGGTGAAAATTATTTCCACTGCTTTAATAACATAAAGCAGGATTCTAAATGTACTTGTGTTTACTTATATCTTTTTAAGAAGGAAGGTAAATAAAAGTATAACGAAGATGATCTTTTGATGTAAGTATTGTTGCGAGAACTAATTTTAATTGTAAAAACTCAAATATTCTTTCTGTAGCAATTATTATATATTTAATTTTAAGTAATATTTATTTATTAATTACGCACGATCACTTAGTTCTCTTTATTTTAATTTAAAAACATAATGTATATTTTTGTATAAAATTGATCATATTAATTGATCTACGATAGAGACCGTAATCAAAACATTTGGCGATTTATTTGGCGATTACATTGCTATATTAATTTTTTAAATTAATTTCCAAATAAAAATTATACTGTAAGTTTACTTACGACTGGGATGAAATGACTTGCAGAAGTTCAATAACGCGTCGCCTCGGCAACATTTTAAATACTTGTTGGGAGTGATTGTCTAAAAAAATAGCAAAACAGCGGTGGTAGAAACAAATTTTAACTGGTTTTTTGAAAATATTGTGGGGTGATGTTCTCGGCAAACTCTCGTGCTGTACTCTTGTCTTGGTATTACGACCGGTTCATATTCCCCTTTCTTCCACGAAGGCTGTTTACCAATTAAACTTTTGATGAAATGGCTCTGTTATCCATGTGTTCGAATTCATATATGAACAGAGTTGTATCAATATAAATATTAATAGAATTAATAGAATTATGTTTTGTTATGTAGTGCTACTTTCTATCATTCAATTTAAAAGATCATTTCCGAAATTTCGATGTTTAAAGCAAAAATTTAAATTAAATGAAATTCATATATTGAATTGAAATGATTACAAAAAGAACATTACAAAAGAAATAAATATTATAAATATTACAAACATAAATATTATAAATATTATAAATGTTACATTTCCATGATTATATTCAATCAAAATTTTATTTAAGGATCTAAGCTTCTAAAATAAATATTTCAAAAATGTTTCACAGCTTAGAATTTTTAGAATTTATTTAAATAAATTTCTAAAGATACAAATTTATTTATAAAAATTTGAGCAGCTCTATTGATAATTGAAAATTTAACGAAAACTTTATTGACTGAACGATAAATTTAATAAATTTTATAAATTATTAATTTTGAAGTTATATACAATAATAGATTAGAGAATTTTTTTACAAAAATAACTACTAAATGTTTAATCTAATTTTTTAAATTATAACTTTACTTAAAACAAGATAATGTCGGTTCCAAGACAATATAATTTACATTCAATATGACGTATTTTTTACGTAATATTATGAAACAGTTACTTACAGTTTTTTATCAATAGAATTTTTCAATAATTAGTTCTGGAATACCTTGAATAAATAGTACAGTGCAAAAAATTAATGCACTATAAGTCTGATTTTGATCGATTATTCTTATTTTTTTTTGCACAAAATTATCGTTGATTCTTGTTGTGATAGAAGTTATTCAATCGAACTTATTCACGTCATCTATTTCTACAAGTATACTCTCTGTTATATATGTTTTTATATTGAATCTTGATTGAATATTAATCACTTCTACAAATTTTATTAATGAAATATTATATTTTTTTCGAATCCCAATATTAATCTTCAAGACTTTTGACATATTTTTATTTATCATTATGTTCGTCCTTTTTTTTTGTAGCATACTGAAGTTGGATTTTTTATTTCTTTTATTATTTTTTTTTTTAAATCAACTCGATCGAAAATTCGAATTTGATTCTAAATAAAATTTTATTAAAACGATTTTATTAAAACGATTTATTATTTATATATATATATATG
>NW_017259198.1:864177-872547 GCF_001594045.1 Atta colombica
TATTAGTTTGAACGTAAATTTTTGAATTCTCACTGAATGAAGATATCGTCCATAATTATTGTTTTATTGTTGACATATTACTATGACTGGACATCCTACAGGAAGCTCTCTCGTTTCGTATAAAATTTTACATCTATCATATGTAATTCTCTCATCACCGACTACTAATTATAGACATGCTTTTGTCCAATTAACGCAATATTATTATTATTATTACATTACATCTTCGTTTGATTAAATACGTGCTTTTTAGACAGTACTGCTTTTCTTCGAAATTGTTCTCCAAATTTCGCTACTTATCAAGTAAAGTTGTTATTTCAGCTTATAAATAATAAGTACATTGTTATATTTTTTTGTGACTCTACTTTTTGTAAAAAATAGTATAATTTTTCATTGTTTCTTACAAAAACCTATATAATTATATATGACTGTAACACAGTACTGCAGTTATATATCTAAGATGTATTATAACTATTCGTTATTTTAAAATATATAACTATTTCTATCAGGCATCTTTGAGTTAATAATGTAATAATAAACGCTTATTAATCACGTATTTTATGTCTACTTTGAGAACACGACAAAGCTTAGAAGAAAAATATTACGATCAATCATATTCGTTTCTAGGAGGTTAAATTAAATACTCAGTTATATTCTTTCAATCAAAACGAATCAATTTACCAACAAGATTATATATTATGAATTACGTGGTCAAAAAAATCTGCCCAATTATTCTCATCGGCTTCGTCGTTAGAATAACAGTCTGAGAACTTCTCTTGATTCGCGAGAACAGCGCAAAATGATTTTCTACGATTCGTTGTTCACAACCAATCATCGGTAGATTGCCCAGTAATGGGTCAATTAATTAATCAGGAGACAAGTTCTCTTATACACTCTCTGGTACGATTTTATCGTAATGGAAGGTGTTGCTCGAGTAGAAGCTACCGCGTTTTGGCATGTGAGGCGTGGCTGTTTCCTTCTGTAAAGGTTTATATACCAAACCGCAGTTTTTGTTGTCAACTAGACCTTGACGAAGGATCATGGATGGCCTGATAACAGGACCTCGTCCTCGTTTATTCGCCAAGCAGTAGGCAAGATGAGCTACCAACAAAAAGATTACCAGAACAGACAGAACGATACCGGAAACTAACCAAATTTTGAAACCCGGTTTCCAGTTGTGATATTGAAAGATAACTGCGAAGTCTGCGTCGTATTCTTGATCTTCCGTTAATTCCGGCTCATCGATATGCTGCATGCTGGGATCGATGTTTCTACAATAAACTCATCCAGCATTATTATTTTAATTTAGAAAATAATGTAATAAATAATAGAAAAATAAAAAATTATACCAAATCAAAAGAAATAAATAATTGAAGTATATAAAAAATATTTCTAAAACATATATCAAAGGATATTATTTATTATCATTTTATCTCATCGTTATCAAGTTCATGTTTCAATAAAGAATCGGAGTCTTCTACAATATCAATATTTAGAAGAATATCTTTTTGTGTGTCTTTGCCAGGAGGTGATCTTGCTGGTGGCGTCATCGATTCCATCGCAAATTATCTTCGCTAAATCTGTCCACTGATTAACGTCCATAAAATCTTCAATATCGTTATATTTATCATTGATAGGTCTATAAAAACATGACAGATTGAGATGTTCTCTATAAAATTTAACTGACGACTAATCTTGAATACTCACTCAAGTACCTCTGTAGGTGCAACATCACGATCGGTAAGCCATTGCACAGATTCAGTGAATTCAGCATCACAATCTTAAGAATTATGCGACAAATTCAGACCAGTGAGATGTGGTATGGCTCTCAGTTCCTCAATGGTGATTCGTCGTAGAAGATTATCACGAACCGACAAAAATCTAAACAAGAGCGAAAATGTGAGATACATTGATCAGTGAATCTTTTGACATCATAATACACTGATCAATGAATATCTTGATAACAATATCGTAGAATAATTTTATTTATAATACAGAAGATATGTTGCAAAAAACAATATTAAAAAAATATTATATTTAAAATTATCCTCAAATACAACAATTCACGGAAGAACATAGAATTTTTTAAGTACCGAAGAGTCTTCAATGGTACTCTAGCTTCACTCCAAAAGCGTTCGAGGTTGCATTAGCTCACGTCTAGTTTGGTGAAGCTTAGAAGATCTAGGAACCGCGTCACTTGTAATGTTCTCAATGGATTCCGAGCGACGTTCAATTTGTTCAGATTTTGTTCAAATTTATAGCGCCGCGGAACATATTGGGTCGGATGGCATTCTAAACTGCATACCCTCTTTATGAATCTTAGAAAATGCATAGGCTTTCGGCAATGTCCCGTACTACAATACAATTTTCTATATATTGAGCTGGAAATGTATTCCTGTCTCAATTTTTCAATATAACTTGTGTCTTTCTTATAAGACTTGACACTGGATCTCATGTTCATCAAAATATATGTATTCGTGTTTAATAACATATTGTTAACATTATCTATATAATAGTCTTTATTCAAGGCAATAATAATGTTCCCTTTGTCAGTTCTAGTAAAAATGATATTAGGATTCTCTTTGACAAAAAGATAAGTAACTTTCGTTAGGCGTGATGTCTGATTATTTGAATTATTATTATGTGAGGATGAAGCGATGTTTTTTCTCAATGACATTATACAACGATTCTTGATTGTAGTTTTTACATATAACGGTAATCTATTTATACTATCTTCTATGTTTTAATAAATTCTATACAATTTTTCTTAGTACAATATCATTCGAAGATCGAGCAAATCTGTTTCTAATTGTAACAGATTTTTAAATTACTTATTTTTGACACTATCTAACGAAGATTGAATATTTTCTGTTACAAAATTGACTGAATGATATACAAATTAGATGTACAAATTACAGTTATACAAATTTCTATCGCTTTTTCATCACCCTGGTGAAAATTTTTCTCAGAATTTTTCATATAATTTTTCAGAATTTCTCTATAATTTTACAACTTTCTCATATTTTTTATACAAATTGAAACATTTCTCAGAATTTTTCATATTAATTATGAAATACCGTAAGATTTTTAAGATTTTTGTAAGTATAATTTTTGATGAAATGTTACGAAATCTAAAAAATTTTAAAATACTTTTTAAAAATTATGAAAAATTTCAGAATATTTCAGAACTCATTTATTTATAATTCTATGAGAAGTTCTGAGAGAATATGTAAACTTTCCGAATATTTCCGAGTATTTTTGAAAAATATTCTAATTCATTTAAAAAATATGAGAAGAATTGTTTCCAGGGCAATCTGTAATGAATCAATGGATTATAAGAATAAACATTCAGATTTTTTTCTTGAGAATTTTTTTTATTGACTGTGTATGCATTGTAATAATCAGTTTTAATATTATTTAATTTCGCCTCATTTTGCTTCCGTAATAACCATTGCATCTTTTTGTATATTCTCTTCTTGTTGAGACAGCCATTGGAAATAAGTATTTTAAGTAGAAAAACGAATTACAGATGTGAACAATTCAACGCGAAATCTGTCTAGATAGCTTAAATGTTTTAGAAAAATCTAGTGATCTAAATGCATTATTCAATTCAATATTTAATATTTTCGTAATGAACGTATCTTTTGCTTTTGAATATTTTATATTTGAGCTCGGATGTGCGAATTTAATATTATATTTATAAATACTAAATAAATGTTGCGGAATTATGTTGATATATAATATTATTTTGAATTATGTACACTACTTCACCAAGGACAAAATATCAATTTTAAGAATCTTATTATACGAATATTTAAAAGCGATCAAAAGCGATCGCAATCAAGTAGATTTGAATATACCATTAATCTAATCATTCCTGGATAAAAATTAAAATGGTCTAATCTTAGTTCTTCTTGTACATGGCGATAATAAATTTGAATTCGGGGAAACATTTTGTGCTCAATAAAAATATAGAATATATATGTACATATAGTACGAATAAATAGTACGAATGATTTTTATGTTATATTTGCCGACACGCAGATTTGATACGTTATCGATAAACGAATATTTTAGTCTGCATTGCATCTTCTTTAGCATTGGTAGTTTCATTATAATTCATTCTATATTTTTCAATATAGATTAATTTTTGATTAATTTTTTATATAATTGGAGTATATATACTTATTTTTGAATTCTTTTCAAATGTTCTTTTAATTTAGTTACAGTTAAGCAAGTAATTGCTTTACATGTTGTCTTTGTATCGCCTTTTAAAGTAAAATGATCCCTATAGAATTTTACTTCTTTCTTCTCTTCTTCTGTTAATTTGTCTGAATTTCTACCAAGTGCTTATGAAATGTATCTAAGACTAATACATATAATGAATTTTTCGTCATAATGATTGCATATTGCTTTGTTACTCCTTGTCAATTTCATGTAATGTTCACGTATCCAGCGACGAGCTGGAATCAAATTGTCTTCTACTTCTGTTTCTGCCATTATATACCGCTATGTATGGAATATTAGTAACTAATCACAGATGATTTGGAAACGATGTGAAGAAGCGTTTATAGAAACTGTTTATAAAGTTCAATTACAGATATATATATATATATATATATATATATATATATGATTTTTTGACGGACATACATAAATAATGATATTTTTGAAGTTTGAATCTATTTTATCGCGATCTCTTTTATCACTATTTGACAGATTAGAAGCCTATTTATATAATTTTAATCATATGTTAATTGCAACACAATTGCACAAAAATCCTCTTCTTACTTTTCTTACATAATATTATGATTTTAGTATGGTATCTTTCTTTTTCCATATTAATAATGTGATTGATACTGTAACGTATGCTGTGTAAGCGCTCCGTGTCGGTTTGTTTAGAGTCTACATATTTTTATTTATTATGACTTGATGTTTCCTTCTCAACAATTCTTCTTGTTAGGTCAATGAATGGAAATAACTCGTTTTACTTGTAACGAAGTTACAGTTACAAGTTACTTTTTGGATAACTTTACTAGTAACTGCGTTATTTTTTTTTGTTAACGATAATATAGTTACATTTTTTTGGTAACTGTAACGAACTTTACAGTTACTTTTAACGTTACGATTGGACATGGTTCAATCAGACACAATTTACTCATAACGCTTGAGACTAGAAAGTCCCTAGGCACTCGTCTGCTGTGATTGATGTTTTCAATTTAAAAAAAAAATAACAAAAAAGTAATGAAGACTTATTTTTTCAAATAAAACTATAACGAGTTACTTTAAAAAATCGGCAACTAATAATTGTAGTTATTTTTTGTACTCGGTAACGAGTAACTGTAAGTTGTTATTTTTAAAAAGTAATTTTCCATTCCCTGTTAATTAGTAGTAATCCGAGCCTATGTCATGACTTCATTAATAAGTATATTTGACAATTACTTTTTATTATTAACGTATTAAAGAGGTCCGGAATAAGGATCGAAACGTATACATTGTCATTGTTTTAATGAATATTTCATATACGTCGTTATGCAATATCGGCTTGTTAAGTAATTTAATTTCATTGAAATTATCATTTTGACATCGAATCGATATTGATTTTATAAACTATTTCTCGTTAAGACATATCCAATAATGATAATGTTATTGATACACTAAAAAAAAAATTGGTTGCTGCAATAATTAAAATAGTAAAATATGGCATAGCATTTTTATACGGCTGCAGCAATCAATTTTTGGTTGTAGCAGCAAATTTTTAGTTGCGTTAGCCTAATCATACTGATATTGCGGATAGACTAAAAATTTACTGCTACAATCAGAAACTGATTGCTGCAACCATATAAAAATGCCATATTTCACTATCTAAATTGTTGCAGCAATCAATCTTTTCTTTCAGTGTACATATAAAAAATGGGATATAAAAAATAGGTACATATAAAAAAAGGATTATAGTGTTGTGAAACTTTGCAAAAAATAATCGCAGCAGCTTACATTTTTTTTTTAAATTAAAAGGGAAGGTTCGAATTTTATGGCGCTACAAACGGCATCCTACCAAAAATTGTAACAAATCCGCGCATAAATTTGATGATTTTTAATATGATAAACATGTTTTCATTTTTGTCTTTTAATTTAAAAAAAAATGCAAGCTGCTGCGATTATTTTTAGAGATTACAATAAAAGGGCACTTTAAACTTAAGCTTCATAGCATTTTAAATTAAAAAAAATTCGTTATCCTACGATAATTTTTCGCAAAGTTATCATTAATCAAATTTGACTAACTTTTTTGCTTTAAATTTTTCTATGCCATAATTTTTTTGAGCAGTATACATACATATATTTATATAAACTAATTAAAAACTTACATATATGTTATATATCCATATGTATGTATAATATTTAACAATTTCACAATTATTTAATTATTAATCTTTTAGCTAAATCTAATTTTTATGTTTTTTTATAAAAATTATAAAATTTGTTTTTTGTATAAAAATAATATTATTACAATTTAATTTATATACTTATATAATTTATATAATTAATTAAAACGTTAATTTTTATAAATATTAAATTAATAAATGGTAAATGAATTTTCGAATAATTGTGCAAGATCCTCTTCTGACTGTTCACGTGGCGCCAATTTCGTGATACGATGCTAGAAGAAAAAAGGAGATAAATTTTAATGTGATTTTTAATGGCGTTTTTACCTAGACAAATGTATTGATCATTATACTACATTTTATATTAATTATGTGTAATTTTTCTATTTAATAAGAATATATGCACTGAATGTTATTTACCTGAGGTAAAGTGCCTTGAACTAACGTAGGAATATCTTCTTTTTTGAAACCGAGTTCTGTTAAACCGTTTTCGATTTTCATAAGGTGCATATATTCCTTTATAATGTCGGCCAAAATTTTGCCTGCATCAGCCTGCTTAGCATTTTGAACTTCCGCTCCGAGTAATTTTGCAGCTTCCAGATGTCTATCTGGACATGCGCTTCCGGTGAAGGAAAACACTGCTGGTGCGGATATCACCACGGATAAACCGTGAGGAATTATGGGATGATCATTGCTGTATCCCTTAAATATAATAAAAATTCAATAAAAATATCAAAGAATTTTAAATAATTTAAAATATACAATTATTTACTATATAATAATTAATAATTTGATAAGCTAGAGTTAGGAAGATATGGTATATAATTTTACAAATATATTCTAAATAAGAGATAAAGTGTGTGGAGATTTCTCTCGAGAACGGAAGAAGAGAGGAGTCATATTTTTGAATTGCTATTTGGAAAGCTATTGTAATCAAATATTTTTCTATTTTTTAAATAAAAGTTGCTTGAATATTTGCGATAAATATGTAGAAGTTTAAATATAAATTATCGTAAATTTTGTATTTAAGTAAATTAAAATTGTTATTGATTATAAAAAAAGTATAAATTCAAGTTCTTAATTTACCTTTGGTTGGAAATTTCGAACATTTCCACTTATAGGATACGAAAGTCCATGACAAAGATGAACACCAGCATTTCCGAAACCAACACCTGCCATTGTACTTGCTAAATGCATATGACTCCTTGCTTCCAAGTCTTCTTGATTATAAACTGCTCGCTCAAAGTATCTATATAAAAAATTACATGTTCATTTATGAATAAACAATATTTATTTTAAAAAAATAAGTTTTGGAAAATTAAATTATTTATTTTCTTTGAAGCCAGTTATTTTGAAACAAAAAAATTTTTAATGTTCTCAACATTTTTTAAATTTTATGACATAAATTATATTTAATTGATGAAAAATTAAGCGATATCAAAAATTTTTAAGCGGTTTCTATGCATATTTGAAAAACAGTTTTTGTTTTTGTAAAAGTAATGTAATTATTTTGAAATCAATTAGAATAATGCTTTATATTTTAATATAATTTTGTAATTTTACTTTTGACTTGATGAAAATTAACTTTTTAACTTACTATCTGGAAATCCTTGGTTCAAAATATGTACAGGTATTGTACAGATATTGTAAATATGTACAAATACGTGCAGATATTGAATATGCAATTTTTCATAAGTAATTGACTGATTAATTACTTGCGCATAACTTGGAGAGCATATCGCGCCCAGACATCGCTGATAGGATTGCTACCTTGATAAGCTGGTCTCAAAATTGGATTTGATGGACATGGTGTTCTCTCTGTATAGGATATCGCTGTGAAAGATTCCAAAGCGTGACAGAGCACATCGAAACCGGAGTAAGCACATACTCTCTCCGGCAATGTCAGAGTATGCTTAGGGTCGATGATTCCTAGTGTAGGACGTAGAGATCTATAATAAAATAATTGATAAATTAATATATATATATA
>NW_017259198.1:872647-876215 GCF_001594045.1 Atta colombica
TTTTTATTTCTTCTTTCTATCCAACGATTTATACTGCACGTTACCTGTTAGCGATCCCTGTTTTGGCCTTTAGCGGTCGATAATCGAAGATAGATACTCCAGTTGTTTCAGAACCGGTACCGGAGGTTGTTGGAACGGCGATAAGTGGTTTCAGAGGTACTCGGATTGGTTTACCTTTTCCAATCGGTGCGTTTACGTAATCCAAAAATTCGGCATTTGGATCGCAACTATATAGATTTGCCGCTTTACAAGTATCCATTACGGAACCACCACCAACCTGCGAATTAGCAATAAAAAAAATAATATATAATTATATAATAATAATAATAATATATTTTATTAATTATTACATATAATAGAAATAAAGATTTATTTAATGATATATTGTAATATAACATATAATTGATACAAAAAGAGAATATAATTTAATTTATATACACTGAAAAGGAAATACAGTTAATTTTAATAAATATTTAGTTGGCAATATTCAACTAAATATTTATCAAAATTGACTATATTTTTTTCAGTGTAGGTAGTATATTTTACAAAAAACGAGATAGTATTAACGTTCTTTCTTCTATCGCGTTTCTTGCACGTACCGCTACAAAAGCGTCAAAATTTTCACGCTTGGCAAACTTGATCGAATCTTGTAAACTTTGTTCAGTTGGTTCCACTCGTACTTGATCGTAAATCTCGAATTGAATCCCATATTTGGAAAGACTGTCAATAGCAGTCTTTACAGGAGCTAAGTTCATCAAATTAGGATCAGTCATTAGACACGTTTTCTTTGCTCCTAAATTTTGTATATCCATTCCTAATTCTCTTGTTACTCCTACTCCATATCGCACCGTAGAACAGGCCATCTAAAATTTCACGTAATTTTTAAGAATTAACATTATACATAAATTACGACATTATCACATTTTAATTGTCAAATGTTTCAGTGATATAAAGGAAAGATAAATTACTGAATTCAAGAATTATGTTTAAAAATTTTTGGTTTCATATTTGTGAGATACGTTGTTTTTTGTATAATCAGTCGAATTTAACTTTTAAAATAGAGGATGAGGGGGGGGGCAGAGAGAGGGAGAAAGAGAGATATCTTACTCTATCTATACTAATAATCTTTAAATAATAATCTCTAATTTTACGAAATAGTTTTAAAATCTGTTGTTGCACCTATGATATATCTAGATTATTAAATGTGGCATTGAATATGCTGTAAACACGTTATCTTAACTGAATTTACAATGTATGTGATAGATTTTTTTATTTCATAATCGCGGAGTCTGCGATAAAATCAATATATTTACCATATGTTTTTAAGGAGAATTCTTATAAATAATTTCCTTGTCTTTACAAATTTTATCTATACATATTTTACCTCGAAAGCATATTCCTTATCGGTCGTATTTGCTGCAGTGCTTCGTGTTTTTCCATGATCCCATACGCTAGTCGCTCCTGGATTTCCGTGCGCTGGACATCTGCATCTAAAAATCCAGAACAGTTTAATTTTCACGGTCAATATACTTCTATTCTTTCATTCAAATAAACCTATCGAAAAACGTCATCGAACTAATTTGCGCTACTTTATTTTATTTTGTGATAGATTGTCATTGATGTTACATCACTGATGTTTTCATTCTCATATTTCTTACGTTTCTTATATAATATTTTTACAAAATACAGATGAAAATTATTTCCACTGCTTTAATAACATAAAGCAGGATTCTAAATGTACTTGTGTTTACTTATATCTTTTTAAGAAGGAAGGTAAATAAAAGTATAACGAAGATGATCTTTTGATGTAAGTATTGTTGCGAGAACTAATTTTAATTGTAAAAACTCAAATATTCTTTCTGTAGCAATTATTATATATTTAATTTTAAATAATATTTATTTGTTATTAATTATAGCATGATTACTTAGTTCTCTTTATTTTGATTTAAAAACATAATGTATATTTTTGCATAAAATTTATCATATTAATTGATCTACGATAGAGACCGTAATCAAAATACTTAGCGATTTATTTGATTACATTGCTATATTAATTTTTTCCAAATAAAAATTATACTGTAGTTTACTTACGACTGGGATGAAATGACTTGCAGAAGTTCAATAACGCGTCGCCTCGGCAACATTTTAAATACTTGTTAGGAGTGATTGTCTAAAAAAATGGCAAAACAGCGGTGGTAGAAACAAAATTTAACAGGTCTTTTGAAAATATTATGGAGTGACGTTCTCGACAAACTCTCGTTCTATACTCTTGTCTTGGTATCACGATCAGTTCATATTCCCCTTCCTTCCACTGAGGCTGTTTACCAGTTAAGCTTTTGATGAGGTGGCTCTGTTATCCATGTGTTCGTATTCATATATGAACAGGGCTGTACCAATACGTGTATTAATAGTTACGTTTTGTAGTGTTACTTTCTATCATTCAATTTAAGAGATCATTTCCGAAATTTCGATGTTTAAAGCAAAAATTTAAATTAAATTAAATTTATATATTGAATTTATATATTGAAATGATTGCAAAAAGAATGTTACAAAAGAAATAAATATTAAAAATTAAGAATTTGTTATCTATGTGATTTATGAGAAGATGAATATAAAGCTTTATTTGTGTGTTACATTTCCATGAATGATTATATTCAATCAAAATTTTATATAAAGATCTAAGCTTTTAAAATAAATATTTCAAAAATGTTTCACAGCTTAGAATTTTTAGAATTTATTTAAATAAATTTTTAAAGATACAAATTTATTTATTAAAATTTGTGTAGCTCTATTGATAATTGAAACTTTAACGAAAACTTTATTGACTGAATAATAACAATAAAATTTAATAAATTTTATAAATTAATAATTTTGAAGTTATATACAATAATAGATTACAATAATAGATTAGAGAATTTTTCCTATAAAAATAACTAGTAAATGTTTAATCTAATTTTTTAAATTATAACTTTACTTAAAACAAGATACAGTAATGTCTCGGCTTCAAGACAATATAATTTACATTAAATATGACGTATTTTTTACATAATACTATGAAATCTTACAGTTTTTTATTAATAGAATTTTTCAATAATTAGTTCTGGAATACCTTGAATAAATAGTATAGTGCAAAAATTAATGCGGTATGTCAGACCTGATTTTGATCGACTTTTTTATTTTTTTTTGCACAAGTTTATCGCGTTGATTCTTGTTGTGATAGAAGTTATTCAATCGAGCTTATTCCACGTCATCTATCTCTACAAGTGCTCTCTGTTATATACGTTATTATAGTGAATCTTGATTGAATATTAATCACTTCTACAAATTTTATAAATGAAACATTATATTTTTTTCGAATCCCAATATTAGCCTTCATAATTTTTAACATATTTTTTTGTCATTAATGTCCTTTTTCTTTTTTGTAGCATACTCAAGTTGGATTTTTTATTTCTTTTATTATTTTTTTTTTTAAACTTGATTAACACAGAAAATTCGAATTTGATTCTAAATAAAATTTTATTAAAACGATATTTATTATTTACAATGTATATATATGTATATATATATA
>NW_017259198.1:876273-892385 GCF_001594045.1 Atta colombica
ATATATATATTTATATGTGTGTGTATAATATATATAATAGAGATGTGCATAGCGACATAACGTACGTACAAAGTATTAATTTCAACGTAAATTTTTGAATTCTCACTGAATGAAGACATCGTCACCATAATTATTGTTTTATTGTTGGCATATATTACTATGACTGGACATCCTACAGGAAGCTCTCTCGTTTCGTATAAAATTTTACATCTGTCATATATAATTCTCTCATCACCGACTACCAATTATAGACATGCTTTATGTCTAATTAACGCAATATTATTATTATTATTACATTTCATTTTCATTTGATTAAATACGTGCTTCTTAGACAGTACTGCTTTTCTTCGAATTGTTCTCCAAATTTCGCTACTTAATCAAGTAAAACTGTTAGTTGAGCTTATAAATAAGTACATTGTTGTATTTTTTTGTAACTCTATTTTTTGTAAAAAATAATTTAATTTTTCATTGTTTCTTACAAAAGCTACATATTTATATATGGTTGTAACGCAGTACTGCAGTTATATATCTAAGATATATTATAACTATTCGTTATTTTAAGATATATAACTATTTCTATCAGGCATCTTTGAGTTAATAATATAACAATAAACGTTTATTAACCACGTATTTTATGTCAACTTTGAGGGCACGACAAAGCCTAGAAGAAAAATATTACGATCAATCGTATTCCTTTCTAAGAGGTTGAATTAAATACTCAGTTATATTCTTTTAATCAAAACGAATCAATTTACCAACAGGATTATATATTATGAATTACGTGGTCAAAAAAATCTGCCTAATTATTCTCATCGGCTTCGTCGTTAGAATAACAGTCTGAGAACTTCTCTTGATTCGCGAGAACAGCGCAAAATGATTTTCTACGATTCGTTGTTCACAACCAACCATCGGTAGATTGCCCAGTAATGGGTCAATTAATTAATCAGGAGATAAGTTCTCTTATACACTCTCTGGTACGATTTTATCGTAATGGAAGGTACTGCTCGAGTAGAAGCTACCGCGTTTTGGCATGTGAGGCGTGGCTATTTCCTCCTGTAAAGGTTTATATACCAAACCGCAGTTTTTGTTGTCAACTAGACCTTGACGAAGGATCATGGGTGGCCTGATAACAGGACCTCGTCCTCGTTTATTCGCCAAGCAGCAGGCAAGACGAGCTACCAACAAAAAGATTACCAGAACAGATAGAACAGTACCGGAAATCAACCAAATTTTGAAACTCGGTTTCCAGTTGTACCAAGTGTGATATTGAGTGGTAACTGCGAAGTCTGCATCGTATTCTTGATCTTCCGTTAATCGCGGCTCATCGATATGTTGCATGCCGTGATCGATGTTGAGTTTCTACAATAAACGCATCCAGCATTATTATTTTAATTTAGGAAATAATATAATAAATTATATAAAATTAAAAATTATATTAAAAGAAATAAATAATTGAAGTATATAAAAAAAATATTTCTAAAACATATATCAAAGGACATTCTTTATTATCGTTTTACCTCATTGTTGTCAAGCTCATGTTTCAATAAAGGATCGGAATCTTCTACAATATCAATATTTAGAAGAATATCTTTTTGTGTGCCTTTGCCAGGAGGTGATCTTGCTGGTGGACCGTCATCGATTCCATCGCAAATTATCTTCGCTAAATCTGTCCACTGATTGACGTCCATAAAATTATCAATATCTTCAATATCGTCATATTTATCATTGATAAGTCTATAAAAACATGATAGATTGAGAGATGTTCTCTATAAAATTTAACTGACGACTAATCTTGAATACTCACTCAAGTACCTCTGTAGGTGCAACACCACGATCGGTAAGCCATTGCACAGATTCAGTGAATTCAGCATCACAATCTAAAGGATTATGCGACAAATCCAGACCAGTGAGATGTGGTGTGGCTCTCAGTTCCTCAACGGTGATTCGTCGTAGAAGATTACCACGAACCGACAAAAATCTAAACAAGAGCGAAAATGTGAGATACATTGATCAGTGAATCTTTTGACATCATAATACACTGATCAATGAATATCTTGATTACAATGTCATAGAATAATTTTGTTTATAATACAGAAGATATGTTGTAAAATATTAAAAAAAGATTATATTTAAAATTATCCTCAAATACAACAATTCACGAGGAAGAACACAGAATTTTTTAAGTACCGAAGAGTCTTCAATGGTACTCTAGCTTCACTCCAAACGCGTTCGAGGTTGCATCGACTCACGTCCAATTTGGTGAGGCTTGGAAGATCTAGGAACGGCGTCACTTGTAATGTTCTCAATGGATTACGAGCGAGGCTCAGTTTGTTCAAATTTATGGCGCCGCGGAACATATTGGGTCGGAGAGCATTGATGTTATTATCGGACAAATCCAGTTCACGAAGAGACGAAAGATTATCCAGGAATCCATCGGGTAAGGCAGATAGACGATTCTTTGCTAGCTTTAATCGAGTCAATGCCGGCATTTCGTCGAACGTTCCAGATTTGAGGTTGTCCAGACCACAATTCGCGCATTCGAAACGGGTAATGCTGTTAAATTAAACTATTATTGCGATATACATATATAGATTAATTTATTTGGTTCTTAAAATAAAATGGCACATGATATATTTACCTGAACGTATTAAATTGCAAGTCATAAGTTTTAAAAACTGGCAGAATTTGCAAACCGGGGTTGTCGTTCATCAGTAGAACCTGTAGTCTTGGATTAGACTTGAAATGATGCTCAGTTAATAAGGAAAGCTTATTATCACTGATATCCAAATATTGTAATTGCTCGAGATTGCTGAAGGCATGCTGGTGGATTCTCTTCAAATTATTTGATTTGACATATAATTGATCTAATAGTGGTACGCCTTCTAGATCATCTTTACCGATTACCTTAATTTTGTTTCTTGAGGCATCGAGCATCGTCAGTTTCGAGGAACTTATGGTGGCCAACGTCGATAGATTATTTCCTAAAAATAATTTTTTCTATATCAATTAATTTCTCAACGGTTAAAAAATCTTACAGTTTGCTCATTAGATGATAACTAATTAAATTAAAATTTATCATTTCTGTTAAATTCAATTAAGCATTTATAATTTTAATTATTGTGTACTGATAAATAATGATTCACGTTGTCATTCTTTACCAGCGACACGAAGAATTTGAACGTATTTATCAACAAATAGATCGATTGGGATTTCATCCAGGATATTATCCGAAAGGTCCACTTCCATGAGTTGGTCCAGCGAGTCAAAGATCATGCTGTCAATTTCTCTTAGTCGATTGCCACGTAAATTGATGAAATTGAGGCTGTGCATCTTGGAGAAGGCGGTGCGTTTCAGCCGTATTATTCCATTGTTTGAAAAATCGAAATCAGTGACCGAAGGTGCGTGCAACAGATAATGCTTCGACTTAGAATCATGCATGTGCTTAAGCGGATTACCGGCGATCGTGAGCAGGCTGAGTTGCGTATTGTTCTGGAAAGTGTTCGGGTGGATGTCTTGCAAACCATTGCGTGTCAAGTTTACGGCGAATAGGTACGTGATGCCATTGAAGGCCGTACGATCTAGCTCGACTATGCGTGTGTCGACAATAGTGATGGATTCCACATGCTGAAGACCGCGAGCACGCAGGGCGTTCGGTCCCAGTCGGATTTCGCCGGCGTTTTCGATGCGCAAATGAGCAATACTTGATCCAAAGGACTGCTCATTTACCAGTTTAGTGCATCTATAGATAGTAAATAGAAAAGAATGGGAATAATTAATGGAAAATTTGTACACTTAAGTGGCAAGATGACGTCTTAATGACGTCTCATTGACGTAAAAGACGTTACTTTTGTCTACTTGACTGATTCTATTTAGCTACATTGTAAAATATGCAGTATTTAAATATTTACATTTAAAACAACTCTGCAAAATAACTATTTATATAATAGCAAAAATATTTCAATATTAAAAGTTTTACCGTTTAAATTTAAATACATATTTTGTTTATTAGAAAAATTTAAAACTAAATCTTTATATCTAAAAAGAATATTTTAAAAATGGAGACAAAAGTAAAACATTTTAATATTTTAAAATTAAACACTTTTTTTTTACTGTATGTTATATTCTAAAAATATGGATATTGATTTAATATCATCATGGTGTTTATATAATTTTCACTTATATTAATACCAACATGATAATCTAATATATAGATTTCAAATATACATCATGTTAGTATCAATATCAGAGTGAGGATTATATTAACCGCATGCTGTTAAATCCACATTCATATTTTTTAGAATGTAACTACTTAGCGATTGTCATCTCTAATATTAGACAAATTATAATTAATCTTTTGTTCGATTTAAATTCGATTGTTTTGCAGAAGACCATGACTTTGTTATATATAACTAATTATATATAACTAATATTAAAATGTTAAAAAATTTATAAAGCATAAAGGAAGTCATTGTGATGTAAAAAAAAATATCAGAATAATTAAATAAAATCACAACTTAGATAACGTAATTTTTTTAATTATCTCATTTTATCGTTTGGGTCCTTGAACTTTACGAAAATGATAAAATTTTGTATTGAGATCGGAATATTCATTTGATTTTTATTAACTCTTTATTAATGTAGAAAACTGTGTCGTATGATTGCGCTCTAAGTATTGTAGGAAGCTATCTACTCTTTATCTGCCGTCGCGCTAAGGGAACATTATTCAGTTATATAATGATTCGATTAGAAACATACGTTGCAGTTGTTGCAGCGGCGTATTGCCCGGCGCATTTACAGTAATCAGGGCACTGTGTCATAACTTCTTCATCATCTTCCACCGGCAATAGGCCGTCATCCTCGTACTCTTCATCGCTGAAATCGTCATCATCGAAGTTTGCCTCGTCGTCGTCCTCGTAGGGCGTAGCTTCGAGTTTCTTCAATTCATTTTCCTTTAGAAGCGAATTTGATACATTCAGCTTGATTGGTTTAGAGGTCTTTCGGAAGTTTATGCTGTCCTTTTGTGCTTCGGCCTTGAAAGTCTTCGCCACCTCTTCCTGAATCTAAATAAACGTTTTTTTAATCGTGATTTCGTGTAGCTTAATTAAATAACAAAGCAAAAATCAAATTAAAACTGATCGTATTTCAGGATTCGATTTTTTAAATTATGTTTGAATTTTAAGAATTTTCTGTTTAATTGTAGATGTATTACAATATTTATGTTTATATATTGCAGTGATTGGAAAATGCAAGTAATTGGAAAATTTTTATCCACCATATTTAATAATTTGTTAGGCATAAGTTCAAAATAATTGAATTCTTTTTTATGTAGAAAGATATGATCGCGCTTATTTCACTAGAGATTGAAAAATGTTATATAAAATAATAAATGTTCTTCATATGAAAAAATCTTACTTTAGCATCGGTAGCTTCTTTGTCTAAAGTCTGGATCTCTTGCATCAGTATGTCCTTCACATTCGTGAAGGGTCTCGCGTAATCTACAAAGTTGCTTTTCGGTGTAGTTTTCGTAGATTCGACAGTCGTTTTATTTTCTGAACCGACTATTGGTGGCGAAACAGTTGATGCATCGATCGTAATAGTGGTAACCGCCAAGAAGATGGTCAGCAGCCAAGCTGCTGAGATCTCCATATTATGGCTTATTCTGAAAATAATCAATCTTCGTTATTTGATAAGATAAAGATTTTATATGCGATGTTTGCTCATAGTTCTAGCGCAAAACAAAGATATTCGTGCTAATCAATTCTGACATCTTCATTATTATTTATTAATTGCAATCGTTCTTTTAGTTTATATACAAAAATAAAATAAAGTCTATATTTTATTACAATTTATATATATTTTTTCATATAATTAAATAATTAATTAAATACGATTTTAATCTTTCTTTAGAATTTTTATTTGTTTTGAAATTTTAAATAAATTTTAATAAGATTGGAAACAAGCCGTTTATGTTAAATATATTACTTTAAATATGAAGCGCCACTACGGTCTGAATGTTAAGATATTGAATTATATATTCATATAAATGAATTAATTTCAGAAATGATAATTGCGTGCTGATATGGTTGTCGGACTTTCAACGCAATCAATCTGAAATATTAATAATTACGTAAGGTCTCGATAGTCTAAAGGCTTAGAACGAAATGCAAGAAATCCGGGTTCGACTCCCAACAGGCAATATTTTTCGCAATAAGATTATTACAGTTTTTTAAGATCAAATTTGAGAAATTTGGGGGGATTATTAATATTTCAGATGATTGATTGCGTTGAAAGTCCGACAATCATATCGGCAAGCAATTATCATTTCAGAAATTAATTCATTTATATGAATATATATAATAGTTCAATCTTAATATTCAGATCGTAATGACGCTTAGTATTTAAAGTAATGTATTTGAAATTTTAATTTATAAGAATGCTTTAGTTTTACTTTTATTTTTTAAAATACTTTTTTTTTATTTCTTAAAGAATAATTAAATAGCGATTTTTCTTAATACCATCTTTAAAATTTTTTAAATTGAAACTTAGGGAGTGCATCACTTTTAAAGTCTGTGTAACGTGAAACTTTTTCTTGTCCGTTCTCAAATAACATCTGCCGACCAATTTCTTTTACAAAGCAAACATTGTTCTGTTGAACTTTCCGAAACATATTTCATAAATATCAAAACGGACAATTTACAAACATTTAAAAAATGTAATTTTTAATTTATTAAAAATATAATTTTAATTTATCAATTATTATTGAATTTATATCCTTTTTGTACATGATTTTTTATATACACTAATTTATAACGCTCTATAACGCTTAGTTATAACAATTCTTCACTCTTCTGTAGCATAGTGTTAAGTTGTATTAAAGTTTTCAAGAGATTGAGTGTTGCGTTGGGGCGTTACATGTTCGTGTCGGTGCAATCAAGTGCAAGAACGGAAACTCGCAGTTTACAAAGAAACAAGAGAAAACTTCTTCCGGAGTACCTCGAATCATTACACTAAAATTTCTTCTACCGAACCGGATGTGCTATTTCTTCTACCGAACCGGATGTCTCTTTGCAGACGTAAAAGGGAAATCATTTC
This sequence comes from Atta colombica, assembly GCF_001594045.1. Lineage (NCBI taxonomy): Eukaryota > Metazoa > Arthropoda > Insecta > Hymenoptera > Formicidae > Atta > Atta colombica. The sequence goes on from NW_017259198.1 coordinate 883,366, forward strand.
TTCATAAAAGGGGAACCGTATGTTATTTTCTATGTTATTTTAATGCTATAAAAGCGAAGAGGATCGTAATCCTTCTTATACATAATGTAATTTATTTAAAAACGCAATATAATTTATTTAAAAATTTGTTAACTCAAAAATTTCTAATCTATCGAATTATCTATTAAATAGCGTTGAAATAATAATTGAGACTTTCAAATAATCAAATTTTCGTGGAAGAGTATATCTTTACCTCGATGATTTTCAAAAGTGATCGCGTCACGAGCTCGAGGGACAATCCAAACTCTCCATTCGTGATGAGATTTTAACGAATGAGATACACCCGAGGCAACCGCTGTTCGCGTTACTGTACAACGTTACTGCCCCACCTATGAACGCTGACGTTAGATAACCGTGACAGTTTGCAGACTGGCGTGACTTCTGGCACATATGTGAATAGACTGGTATGGACTTTTTAATAAACGGAGATGAAAAAACGTATGCTCTGGACAAGGATTCCGATCTTCAAAAGAATCGATCTTCCCAAACAACAATAGCAATTTTAAACTAATCTATTTTGCGAAAAATTAATTTTTCTAATTAAAAGAGATTATTTTAAACCAATCTCTTTATAAGGAATCTTTTTTTCTTTTTAGCAACAAAAACTATTTTGAAACTATCTTTTTGCAAAAAATCAATTTTTAGTGAATCGATCCGGAGATTGTATATTCCTAGTTTTGGATAGTCAATAGATAATAACAATAGTAGTCCTTAAACAGATGGGAAATATCCCTTACAAATGAAATCTTTGTTAAACATACGAGTTATTAAATATGTTATTAAATACATATTGTTATGCAATATTATCGTAATCAGAGACACAAAGAAATATTCTACTAGGAAATACCGTCAAATAAAAAGATATCACATTTTTTTTTCGCAATGTGTTTCATTATTTCATTTTCATGTAGCTTAAATGCTGATTATGCTGAAGCTAATTGATAAACTGTTGTACTTACATTATATACTGAGCATTAATCTACAAGAAAAAATTGTTGGAATAATAATCACAACAATTATTACAGAAATTATTCCATTACAATAATATTATTATAATATTCTTATAATATTATTTATACATAATGAATGTTACACAAACGACAAAGAAAGAAACCTGTTTGCATTGATTACGAACGTATTTGGTTGTATGTGGGACGAACAACTTCGTAACTGATGTGAAGGGGGATTATTGTCTCGAAAATTGATCGATGATTGAAATAAAAAATTATAGTATGTACAATCTAAGTGAGGAGTTAAGCAAAGAGTTTTGATTAATTTAAATAACTTATGTCTATTAACGTATAAATTAAAACACTGAAGCATCAGCATAATTACTTTTTTGTTAGGTAACATTCAAGCTAAATGCGTTACATGTATTCAATTGACATACGCCTCTATCAGTCACGTATTCTTTATCAAGGGTTGTATGACACAAGCTCTTTTCAAGGTACGAAGATCGATTTTCTAACCGAACGTTTTTATCAATCGTGGTTCTCAATGTTTCTCGCTCACAAGCCGAAAAATCTGTGTCCGACGAAACACTGTAATCACGAGTGTAATCAGAACTGAAGTAATTGGAAATTTTCAGGTGAGCACAGATTAAGAGACATAGGATGAGCAATGCAGTGAGATTTTGTAAAAAATGATTTTAAGATGTAACTTCACAAGCTTTGCCTTTATATTAATTTAACAATTGATTTTTGTAGAGCAACTTTCTTCGTCACTTGTTTGATTCAGCAAGTAGCTATAAATCAGTTCTTCACAATAAGTGTAAGATTTAACAATAATTAGGTTATAAGAATATATCCATAAGAATTTGATAATGTAAAAATGATTCTTATTAAGAAGCGACTGGGCGAAGAAATAATATTTCATTGTTCTCTCTCTCTTTCTCTCTCTCTCTCTCTCTCTCTCTCTCTCTCTCTCTCTCTCTCTTTTTCTTTCCTTCTCTCTCATGTTATCGTTCAGATATATCGAGCAATTTTATTTGTGTCGCGTTGCATTTCATTCCTGAAGCTGATCCGACTCGGCAAAAATTGACCATGCATTCATTTTTAGAGCGGGATTTATGCGAGTATAATGTCTCGTATGCTTCCGCGTAAACAATTTCCTGGCGCGGACTCACTTCAACTTCGAGATGCAAATGCCAGGAGCGCGAGGAATAGTTTATCAGCAACATGTATCTCCTATATAAGAAATACATCGGTATGCGGTAGAAACACTGTGGTGACTTGTAAATACTGAAATCGGGCAATTATTTTTGCGCGTCAGAAAGACGCAGACCAGTTCTGAGAAGCTCTCGATTGCTATATGTATAGACGATACTAGAATCTTAATCAAAAAATTGAAATAACAAATAATGTAGCAATTTTATCATGATGAGCATTTTGAAAAAATTACGACTAGTTAATATTAATTGATAATATTAATTAATTGATAATGTTACTCTTACTATTTATATTTCTTGAAGAATTTACAATACACAACCAACGCGCTGCGCAATAGTCACTCGAGATGCTTTTTGTCATCTGATGACAATGGAATTATCTTACTGGAGCTTTACTTCGTTCAGCGAACGATCGCTGGACTATGTGCGGATCATACATATGTCGATATTTATTCTCAATGATTCTTTTAAACTGAATTGCGATTGAACAAAGGATAAGATTAAGATCTTGATTCTTAGAATGTCATCCTAATTCTCGATCATTCAATCGAATAATCTTGGATGAATTAAGCGAATTATGTATGTGCTTGACATTCGCACCAGCAGAACGATCGTTTTGGTTACTTCGTGATGAAACTACGTTTCATTGAGACCAGCTGAAAGAAGATATTCAGGTCCATGGTTCCCTCACGAAACTTTCCGTTCTTTTCAATGCCATATGGGCACTTCTTTGTTGACTCGGAGAAATTTCTTGAGAAAAGATGAATATCGACACATCATCGTTAGTGGAATGTATCTAGAGGAAGATTGAACGTGTAAAGTGAACAAACATACGCGTTTACGCGTGAATTTAAGAGGCGGAAGCTAAATATAGGACCCACGAGTTCCATCTGGAGTCTTTGTTCGATCTCTCAAAGATAACTTGACGGCTTCTCGGCGGGGTTTAAACCAGGTAGAATTACTTGCTTCGAAACGAAGCAAGCGCAGGTGGTCAGCTCCTCCTCTCGAGTCCCAAATTGCCGGCGGGTCCAAGAGAGCAGGAAACTAACCTAATTCGAAAAAGACCCACGAAATCTTGACGTCTCGGTGCTTTAGACAATTTTGATTCGTAAAAATGATGATACTAGTAAAATTGAAATAATAAATTATAAGGAAACATTCATAGAAAGAAAATATTATATTTAGATAAAAGTATAAAAATGAATAAATACAGAAGAATAGCCATCAACTGAGCGAAAATAATACTGATTATTGATTACTGATAATATGATAAGCATGAAAACACAGATTTTAGATAGGATAAATTTCTTAAAAATTTTTTGCTTTTCTACATTTATTTTAAAATATTTTAAAAATTTATCTTTAAAAAATGATTATAGAGAATTTATATATCTGAAACGTAATTTTTTTGTGCTCAAAAAAAAGATTGAATGCCAGGAAAAAATAATATGTAAACTATCTTATCTTATCCTGAAATAATAACAAATATAACAATAATAAACGATTTTTTAAGACCGTATATGTGATACATGTCTATATAATAATTTCATGCATTATATAGATTCATGACGAAATTATTCAAAGCATTTAAGAAATTATTCAAAGCACTTAAGAACCAGCTTTGACCGGTATAGGCATTCTTTCTTACTTATTGTGTATTCAAAATATAACAATATTTTTTGCACTTTGTCCCAACGCATAAAACATTATTTAAATAAGTAACTCTTTGGAAAATTTTTTATTTCGATTATAGTTTTCCGTATATATAAGTAATACTTAACTCATCAATTTATCGCGTTTTCTTTATCAATGCAGTTAGTTTATTACTTATATATTTTGCATAGGCGTACGCAATGCGAGTGAGAGGAAGCAATTATATTGCGTTGGTCAATCAATCTTTTTCCCTTTCATAATAACAGCCTCTGCTAATAACAATAATAATTTTGAGATTGCAGTGCGACTATCGTAATTTAAGTCGCGTTTCAATTTTAAATGCAAAGAGATATTGGCGTTGAGCGTATCGCGCATGCAGTCTGATATTTTTTTGCAAATGCCCACGCCTTCAATCCAACACATTCCGTCGGACATACGCGAGCGTGTCCGATTACAGCACGATGCAAACACGCGTTCTTCGAAGAAGCATATTTTGCTTTTTGAATAGGAATTACAAGTCCGTTTTGTCGTTCGTTTTATCTTGATAAACAATTGTGATTCACTTAGGACTAATTAACACGAGAGTGCTCTAATGTTATTTGTATTTTTAACATGTTAAATAAATGACAAATTGCTTCTCGTAAACATGAGCTTAAAAGAAAATTGGAAACAATAATATAATAGCGATTATATCGAGCAATTTAAATAATTTATAGCATAGTTAAATAATTTTTTATTAATAATCCAAGAATTTTACTTTTTATATTAGAAATTCTAGACATTGATAAAATGTTAGCGTCTCCGAAGCAAATGCACGTACAAGTTGATTGGTGTAGTATGCCAGCGGTTATGATAATTATTGCTGGTTATTACGTACAGCTTCTATCATCAAACGTGCACGGATTATAAAATCTCTTTACTCATTAAATGAGAATGTTAAGCGAGAAATACATTCCTTTCGTTCGGATTCTACCTTTTCATGAAGATCGGTATATATTTTTTTTCTGTCGTGATGCTTTTATTTCATCACATAAATGCTTTTCGCATCGTAATTGGAAATTACACAATGCGCAATCGTTGCAATTAATAGTAACATATGCAGCTACGATGACAGATTGAGAATTTGATCTCTTTAATTTAATAATTGTATGCAAAGCTATATAATTAGACGTATAATAACATTAATGGCACATATATGCAATTTTATATTTTATTATTATATATACATATAGAGACATATGCATCCTTATATTTTATTTAATATAATATAGAAATTATTTGTAACTTTTTTATTACATTGCGATAAGTATTATGCATTTATTTTAATGGTATTTTAAATTATTTTGTTTTATCAATATCTTTTATATATAAATGAAGATATTGATTCATATTATTTTTTATTTAAATGTAATATTAATATTGCATAGCATATTTTATTTTATTTTATAATCAAAGTATTATTGTAATATAATATGATATAATATAAGTAAATATATTAAACAAATTTTCAGTACATGTAAAAATAAGAGAAAAGACTAAAAGAATAATACAAACTATTACAAAAATACGAAACAAGTATTTTTGTAGACTGGAACTCTTGAAAGAGATATCTTTAATTTAATTGTTATTGTTAATTTATTTTAAAAATCTATCGTCACGTATCAAATAACATTTTAATTAAATAAATTTTATCCTCTGCCTCGCATCTGAAGTTGTTTAACTCCTAAGAAAAGCGTTATTTCTCCTTTTTTATCGCAAAAGATATTGTGCTTTATCTCATTGTGTTATCGGTATTTATCTCTCGTACTCTGTACTCGAAGAACATATTTGTTTTGTCTCCGACCGCGCTGTTACCCGTTGTAATTTACCGTATGGTTAACAAATGGTACAGTCTGCAAACTGGCAGTTGCGTATTTTAGGTTTTTTAAATTTCTCTTGAACTCCCCTAAACACTCTCTTTAGAAAGTGACACTGCACATAAATTACGCAGACACAAACTCATCGTATTTTCTTCGTCTACTTTATCACTTTACAATTCTTTATAATAAGAATTTCGCACAAGAACTCTCTTTGAGAGCGTCTAGTTTTGATTAAGTTCCTCTGCATCTGCCGCGGGAATTTTAATTCCTAGAAATCATCAACCGTGACAATATCTCATCATCACCGAGGCAATTCGCGCTTCTTGTTGCAACGATGCTTTTCCTTGTATGTCAATAACCGTCTCTGTTCGCTGGAGGTCAATCCACGTCGTTGACTCTCTAGATCTTCATGATTCGGCAAAAGAGAAAGAGAAATGGAAGTAGTGAACATGGATGATATGGCAACACATGTCAATATTCGTATTCGCTGTGTATGGACGATATGAGGCTATCCGGTTGTTCGCTTATGAATAAAGTTGGGATCAAGGCTAGGACAGAGAATATATGTATTTCATTCGATTTAAATGACACCGGGAAGACACCTACGCTTGTCGGAACACAAATATTATTCAAACTGAATGATTCCATAGAATATCTCTAATATTATGCATTGTATTCTTATTAGCATAGCAACTAAAGTCGAGTCCCATTGGATCTCTGGTGGCGAGTCGCCACATTAGTTAATCCCTAATTAATTAATTTGAACCATTCTTTGATTAAAATTGCATATGTTGTAATATCTTTATCTGTGTTTATGCGTTGAATATTGTTTATGCATTCTTTCATATGCAATTCGGAAATGCGTTAACTGTATAATATCTACAAAAATATTGTATATACACAGAGTTTGATAAGTAACGATAAAACTCTCCTAGAGGTAAAGTGGACTAAACTAAGTCGAAAAGTTCTATACTATTTTATAGTTTTTGCAATAACAAGATATTAATTACTAAAATCGCCGAGTATTGATTTTCAATAATTTTTTTACTCAAGTACTATCAACTTTACCGAAAATCAACAATTGTTGAGGACAAAAATTGTTTATTTTCTTTTCATAGAGTTTTGAGAATTTTTTTAGAATTTTTTAGTACCACATTTTCTCATGTTGGAAAAATAGTTGCCAATAAGAAAATGCAGTACTAAAAAGTTAATAAAAAATTCTGAAAAAATTCTTAGAACTCCATAAAAAAGAAAATAAACAATTTTTATTTCTTGCTGTTTTTCTATAAAGTTGACAGTTTACTTTAGTAAAAAATTACTGAAAACCAATATTTGATGATTTTTAATAATTGATATTTTGTTAATTATTGCGAAAATTATAAAATGGTAGAGGACTTTTCGACTCAGTTTAGTCCGCTCTATCCTTTTTTATAAGAGTTTTATCATTACTTATCAAACATGTATATAAATGTATCAGTATATTAATATATATCAATATATCAGCATTTATCGTTGCCTATTATTTGAATAAATACTGCATAGTGACGAAACTCATTAGACTTTTTTAAAATTCTGAGTACACGTGATGCATTGATGTAATTTGTAATTATCTGTTACTATGTACGCTTGTAATTAGTATAACATCGCGATAAGAAATCTATTATTTCTTATTTATCGTTTTCCGATATCGTCTAGAACTTGAATTTTATCGAAAAAAAAGCAATATCTTCATGATTTCTAAGAAATTATTTAAATGATAGCATTTTACTTTTACATAATTACAACAAGATGAAAAATTAATGTTGCTTTTTTATGGAGCTTTAGAAAACATACAAAAGTGCTGCACATCGTGCTTTCAAAATACCATTATCCTTATACAGTTCGACCTTGTATCTCAATGATATGGCATTGAAGAGAAAATCTCGATTCAATAGCGAATGGTTCATGATGAATCGAAATTACGTTCGTTGCCGCGTAACCTTTTATAGTTGTACATGAACTGAACTGAAATATATCTTCCGGGATTTTGCTTAAACATTCTTTCATATTCTTTGACTTTTAGAGGTACTCAGATTATGGCATAATGGAATTGCGTTATTTTCAAACTAAAAACTAGGAAAATCGTACTAAATATTATATTTTGAATCGCAAAAAAGCGATACATTCTAATTGAATAATTAGAATGTATTATTAAATTAAATATAACTTTATAACTCTTTATATATCTTTGAAATTTACACAATCGGAACAAATCACATTGAATCCTGATTTAAGATGAAAATCTAATTACTTTGGTAGCCAATAACAGGAACGTTGGAAAAATGTGCTTTAATACAATTAAAAGAAAAATATTAAAAGAAAAATACAAAGAAAAGAAAAATCGCATATATTTACATAATTTAACATAACTTCTGCACGGAAAGAATTTTCTTTTAAAATTTACCTTGAAAATATAGTAGTTGTGGTATAATACAATATTTGTACCTTGCACTTTAATAAAATTAATCAAACTTACAATATTTTATTTATTATAATTTTATTAATGAATGAAAGAGATTTACATTAAAAAATTTTTGGAAATACTTGTCCCACGACTATCATATTTTCAGGGTAAACTTTAAGAAAAAATTCTCTTCATGTGATTATATGATCCTTGAATCTTGTTTAATGTTTCTAATTAATAGTGATTTTATTTTATCTTTCGTGTTATTTACAATCAATAATAGAAATAAATATATGGAAATTATATAGAAAATTGTGGCGGAATTTAAATTGATCTGACAAATTTTCACAAGTGAATCTTTTTTTCTTCTTTTATACACTGATAATATTCCGAAATTGAAACAGTATATAATAAGCGACACGTACTAATCATTTATCTCTTTACCACATCACATTATTCATCACATTGATAAAGAATTTATTGCTGAAGCACATTGTGTAGAACATTGCACATGTTTTCTTCTTTCAACTTGGAACAAAAAGAAATAGTAAAGAGATTAAATCGATATATTCTTCCATTTGATATTTATGTGTTCAGGACGAAGTTAAATAAAAATGTCAAGGCAAAAGAAAGATTTTTACCTAACCGTAAAATAATGCTACCAAATACTTTCAAATTACCAGTATTTTTTTAAAACATTATGTATAAATATCCCTCAAATATGCATCTCTTTTTCTCTTGTAATTTGTTGTATATTTTGAATTTTATTATAATTCTGTAATTTTTTAAATTATAATTTTTTAATTTAATTTTATAGTAATTATATAATTCTTAAAAATTATAATTTTAAAAATAAATT
>NW_017259198.1:892485-896940 GCF_001594045.1 Atta colombica
ATTTGATAATTTTATAGTAATGTGTCAACACCTTGATCATCATCTCGCATTCATCCGTTTTCACAATCAGACTCGACAGAGGCACATGAATCGCGCTTCTTATACGTAAAAATAGATTCTACAGATGGACACTGACCTTGCCATTGCGCAATGGTACAATCCGAAAGATTATTATAGTATAGCGAAATAATAATATTGCCAGTCGAACTACATCGCGTACATGTAGTGCATCGTGTCAGACAACGTTAAATTTTGTGCAGAAGAGTTTAAGCTAAAAGCAATATTGATAAATAATGAATAATGACATCTTTGAAAATATAAAATGTGAAATTTTTATTGGGTTGTCCGGAAAGTTCGTGCCGGTTTTGAAGGAAAATTGAAACGCAGAAGATTTAAATTTTAGTATACATTTATTAAATTTAAATCTTTTGCGGCACGAACTTTCCGGACAACCCAATAATTTAGTTTCAATATCTAAATAATAATTCTATATAATTCTATATATCTAAATAAAATGGGCGGAACGACATTGGACAGTGTGATAAAAAAAAAACCAAATTAATGGATCGACTTTATCCATCATGATCAGAATAATCATCAGACTCTTTGTTTGTGGTTATTCACTACTACTGCGAGTTAACACGTGCGTAGCAGATGATATTTCAAGTTCTTTATATAACCGGTTTGTTTATTTAAATGATTGTCCACGTTTGCAAATCGCATTTAGCATATAAATTAAGGGATGTTACGTATCAATTATAATTGCATATTATAAATTGCATATGATAAATAAAATAAATAATATAACTAACATAATTAAATAAATGAAATAAATGATAATAAAATTATAAAAATACTTGTTCTATTTTAGGTAAGATAAAATTTAAAGTATTAGTTAATTCGGAAATTATTTTTCAACAAAATATAAATTTCGTATCTAAGATAACGCAAAAGAATGATAAAGACCAGTTAATGCTTTTAAAACGTCACGCTTCGATTTTGCGCAAGCAATCATACGACCTGATAGCGCAATTTACAAAGAGTTTACCGATTTTCTCGCTCGATATGTGAGCTCGAGTCTTATGGAAAGTTTTGTGAAAGTCAATGAGACAGAGGCCGAAATCCTTCTGACTGATCGACGTGGATTCGAACGGTCTTGTATATAAGCCTAAAAATATACGGTGAGGTCATTGAATACACGCGACATTCCGTCGACAGTCAACAACCGAGTGAATTGCGTTACAAGCGAGTGACAAATGAATTTCTATGCGCGATACGCGAATGTACCGAGCACCAAGAGAATTCCGCGACTAGCTCGCGACGCGACGCGTTGCGTCGCACCGACGCGATATCTTCGCGACCGGAATTTGCATTCGACGACCAATGTTTTCCAGGTCACGTTAGCGTGCGCCTGAAGGATGGAATCGGAAATGAGGATGACTCAAGTGCATTTTCTGCCGATCGTGTAATTTAATGGCGATCGGAATATGCTTTCAAAGCACTTCGTAACCTTGGAATCGATCTATTTCTTAAGACTTGAAACACTTTAATCCAGCAAACAAGCTGATGTTATTTGTTGTCAAAATGATAACAAATAATGTCAGCTTAATTGTTAAATTAATATGCTTTAAATTTCAAGAAAAATGGATTTTATCAATAACATCAATTTCATATTTGCTAGGAATATTTAACTTTATAATAACATGAAATATTGCTCGTAATTGATTCATCGGTTTTTCGATATGACTAATCACCATAATCATAAAATCGATAACGAGAATCCGTGACTACAATGTGCGTAAATAATGTAAAACTTTTTGAAACACGTCACTGCTTTGTATCGAGATATAATTTTGAGGATATGAATTTTTTTACCACATACAATTAATTATGCTCTAACATTCGTTAAATTCTGAGTATTTTGATTGTGATGTCATAAATTATGATGTCCTTTAGCATCAAGGTTTTATAGATAAGAAAAATGCTGACAAGAAAACACAGATCGCAGCTGACTCCAAGTTTCTTTGAACGTGTATTTTATCCTGTTGACACACACATTAAGGAAACTTTAATAAACAAAGATCAGTCCGCGTGTTAATTTAAAACATTAACAGTTGCGAATAAACGCAGAACAATAGAAATAAGTTTTATACAACCTTAAATAAGGAAAGAAGAGAAAGAGAAAAGTTCTTTGCAATGACTGAAATATCATGAACTACGATAAATTCGATTTTTAACAAAGCAATCGGGAAATATCGCGATCGACGATCATGCGACGCAATATAAAATAGTTTACAATGATAAGATAACATTCCGGTATCAAACGATCAACGTCTTGTCCTAACTTAGCGTGTCAAGGAATCCTTGATGAGATTGGAGCCATCTTGACCGATCGCGTTGCCGATCATTCGATCCCGCGTCATCAACCAAGACCAGGAGGCGTCTTGCGTTGGCGCAACGAACACTCACCTGATCCGCAGAACTGTTGTCGACGTTCCAAAGAAAACGCGATTCACTCGCAAGGCGCACGGTCACGCGGCGCAATATGCGCAGACAGGACAATCGGTTCACTCGTCTGTTTATTGCGTACAGTGAAATTTCTGAACTAAGTTCGAGCTGAGCGAGCTATTCGAGGCGTACCTTCTCTTGAAAGATAGAACGAACGCCGAGCGTGGGGCTCCAGGGTCGGGCACGCCGATTGGTCGGGCTGGTCCCCGATCTGGTGGAGGATCGCAGGTAAAAATTATGTGCTGGCAGGTGAGCACCGATACGCCACCTGGAACCAGAGAAGCTCGGGTTCGCGAGTGGGCTGAAAGATCGTTGGAGAACGCGTCGTGGTTGCCGATCGACTGCGTGGGCGTCGATGCGACGATGAGAGGCTGTGGTCCGGCTGAAAGGAAGTGCGTGGACGATGGGAATGATTGTAAATAAGCAGCAGTGTTGAACAGGTCGCGCGAAAATCTGCTTATTGACTTACGATGTTGAACGATGTTTAACGACTGTTTTCGTTAGCAGATTTCGGATAAAGACAGTACAGATAATCAGATAGATATACGGATAGAAGATATATTTTTGAATTCTGGTTACTAAATATCAGCAACGTGCGATTGAAAAAGAAGATATTAACTGCGTGGTTGCAAGTACAAGAATAAGATCATCTATTTGTATAATAATAATCGATTAATTCGGAAAATTACTAAAAAAAATACATAGGTAAATTCTTATTCTGAAATAAATCTTTTCTAAAAGGAGATGATCAGGTATGGAGAGAATTAGAGACAAAGTACATCTTATATAAAGTATACTTTTCTAAATATGAAATTATAGCAAAGATAACGTGTATATTTTTAAAATATGATAAAGATAAGATAATGACAATAGCTGCACGTTGTAATATGGCTTTATGCATTTCACAATGCACGATAAAGTGCTTAGATGTCTGCAGGTTGTAAAAAATAATGATAATTGCATATCAAAAGCAATATTAAAATATTTTTATTTTTTATTTCTATACATTGTAAAATTATTTTTTAGTGTAATACATTTTTTAGTGTATTCTGTCTCTATTTATTTATCAAACTAATTAAATGTAATTTACATTATATATGATAAGATGTTGATATCTATTCTTACTTATGTATTTACACAAAAATCTAGTTTAATTAGGTATTGACTTGGATTATTATTTCTGTGATTTATAATTATAGTGACAAATTATAGTAAAAAATTATAGTAAAAATTAAAAACTACATAAATATTTAAAATGTTTTATGGGTAATATAAAATATTGATAGGAATTTTATGCCAATAAGAAATTATTTGTTGATCTGTATCAATATAATATATTGAATATAGTGATTGGATATATAGTGAAGATATTCTAAATAATCGAGAATAATTTAAATTAAAAACGTGAATAAATACTCAGAAAAATATAATATTGACATTAAACTCGGAAACTATCATATTATGTATGCAACTAGAATGAAGTTTTCCAAATAATTTATGACCAAAAAATTTTTCTCGTGTAGGACAATTTTCCAAAAATTCTACCGAATGCTATTTAGGTATAGCTATTTGTACACGATACGGTAAGGTAAACGTAAAATGGGTCAGATAAGATAATGGCTTCACAGTCATCGCAAATAGTCTGCTATGTCGCACTCTGTAGTACTATTTAATACAAAATTATTGCAATAATTTAAAAAAAAATCCACCACTGTTTTAAATAATAAATATAACAAAAGAAACATTCGGTAAAAGGTTTTTTCATGCTTTATATAAACATATATATATATATACATATAAACATATATAATTAAACATGAAATATGTTCATGCAACCGTCTTTCTTTTGTGAAATTACTTTTTATGTGTAATAAAAAAAAATAATAATGAGAAGACATAAAAAAAAATTAAAAATATAATTTTTTGTATTGTTTGTTTTAGAAAAAA
>NW_017259198.1:897243-902027 GCF_001594045.1 Atta colombica
TATTTATGCATAAAAAATTATTTACCGGCCATGTTCGCGAATGTTCAGAGAGTATTAAATAAATAAAATAAAATAAGTAATGAAAATACGTGAGAAATGGGAAAATATATTTTTATATAAAAATCTTTTTCATATAAAATTCTAGCAAATAATGGAGATTTATGTGATAAATATTCAATGAATATTATCAATCTATAAAATAATCTGTATGTAATCTATCATGTAATTTTATTCTATTGAAGCAGATTTAATTAAAACAAAACACTGTAAGTAGAATAATTTAATTATCTATTGTAAAATTCATTACAAAAGGATTTACAAAAGTTAATAATTAAAGTAAAAATATTATTAAAAAATCTTATTTATATAATTTTTAATTTGCACATAATGGACAAACTTGAAAAAGTATTTCCTGAGACATAAATTTTATTTAATTCAAATAGTAATATTTATTCTCGAAATAAATGTATTTACATTCAAAATGACAATGAATGCCATCTAGTGCTTCTTCCTACAAAGTGTATCCTACATTGTCGGTTACTTCAGTTTTTATATAAGTTTTGAGTATAATTTATAATATTTATATAATTTCAGAACATAAATTGTCTTATTTTTCTTAAAAAGTATTATAAGTATAAAAAAACAATTTTTTAACAAATTATATCACATTTATTTATATAATAATATTTGACAAATAATGGATTTCCTGATGTAATATTTCTGAAAATATCATTACTGCATAGATATACTAACAAGAAATTAGAGGATATTAAATTTAGAAAAAATAATAAAATATTAATTAAGGAAATGTGATACAAATATTATTACATTTTTAGATATTATTTTCTGTAGAGGCTGCCATTTATTGACAAATACATATTAATTTTGCATATATGTTAATTTTGAATGTTCCCTTACGATGCCTAAACAATGATTAAAATTGTTAAAATATATGGATATAAAAATGTAAATATGAATAATATTTTTTCAATAAAGAAGTGGAAATTACCAATGTTAACTTGAAGTGATAATTCATGAGTTTTTTAAATCGCACATTTATCCGTCGATATGACCAGTATCTGTAAACTGTAACTTTCAGTAAATGCTGTCCTCTACAGATTGTGAACGAATATATTTAACAACTGCTAAAAATTCTTTTCAATATATTTCTTGCCTATCATGTCGTGATAAAGCAGAAAACTGGTTATTTCGTAATCTTCTCATTATTCTTATTTACATTGAAATATCTCACACTTTATTTACTGCAAAATGAAGAAAACTCAGTAAAAAAAAGAATTAGGAATGTTTTAGATGTACTTTTTAATAAAATGAAAAAGATCTTTTTATGTTGTATTCGAAAGTAATGTAAAAGATTTAACGATTAGATACGGTAATATAAAATCTGAATAAAAAATTATTGTAATAAGAAGTACACATTTTATAAAAAAAAAATAATTAAAACAATTAAAATCTTTATTTAAACTATAAAATTGTATTGTTAAATATTATATTATATTAACTCTATCGAACTGTTTTATACGTATATAATATTCATTTTTGTACGGGAAATATAAATTTCAATTTCAGTCACTTTTTGCAGAGAGAGAGATATATTTATATAGATATACCATAATACATCTTTAATAGAAGAGATAAAACAAAAATATTAGGAAATGTTCCTATCTATTACGAAGTGTTTTCTTTGAAACTTCAACCTAACTGTAATTTAGTTTCTGTTAGTCTTGTATCACCAGCTAAAAAATGATTTTATCTGGTTTGAACGCGCTATCGCGAATCAACGGTTCTTATCAGATAAAAAGTCTTATATTTGTGCATACCACTTAGACGACAGTGATGTCGTTAGAAATAACAAGATACTAAAAATTCATATATTTGTATGACTCAAATATTTTCAAGAATTATTTATTCAGAAAAGTAGAAATAATAGATTCTCTTTAGGCGACTTTATTTTTTAATTGTTAATAATATCGATTATTAAGTAATAGTTTAACTGACTGTTTATTATCATATTTTCTTCTTCTATATAATAAATTTACTTGTTTACTTTATCTTCCTAATAAAGCAGTTAAAATAAAAAAAGCAAAATAATTTTTCATGCGATTTTAATGTTTGCAGCTAAATTAAAAATTATAATTTATTATTAATCTTCTAGTTTTAGATCTTTTTTAATATTTCTAAATAGCATTAAAAAGAATTTTGCAAAACTACATAAAAATATTTGTAAGTGTGACTTTAGATTCACAGTGCGTAAATTTTTTTTCACATAAGAGTTTCACGCTCGATATCTGCTATTAGCTTTTTCCTCCTACTTCAAAACTACCGGCCGCGCAACGCAATGTGTCTCCCGCTCTTGTATTACAGAACGGCAAATATTTAATGACCCCTTTTCCTTGGTAAAAGAAAGGAAGAAAAAAGCAATTGCCTGCGCTGCGTTTATATAGAGACGAGGGAAACTGAACTTTATTGTAACAGGAAAGCGCGATAGTGAGGGCATCAACAGTGACGCCGGAATGGCTATCGATGATGGCAATTTATTTATGATTCCGAGAAAATCATCCTTTCCTTGCGTTTATTGAATACTCCCACAAGTTTGAGGTCCAATATCATAGTTCGGAGAATTTAAAAATCATTCTGACCTTGTCTTTATGCGTAACATCGTTTAGAGGATCGTAAATTACTAATTTAATTTGTGACAAATAACTATTTATTTTTTAATTCTTTAATGCTTGATTGCTTTAATACTTTATTACTTTAATACACTTTATTATTATTTATTTATCGTACTACATTTGAAGCTATTCTTTAGAACAAATTTGATGTATTATTTATCGCAATTCTTTTCCTTTTCATTTTTTTATATCAATTGTCTCTACTTGTGGAAAAGAAAAAAATTTTGCATTTTAAAGCTACGATTTTCTAAATTGTGTAAAAGAATATTTTTGAAGTCTTAGTTTATATTCGACGCGCGTTTTTAATGCGTTCATTTTTTCATTAATTTCTTTGCGCCTGTGATAATTTAATCGACGCGTCGCGACGTCGTGCGTTACGCAATGCTGCGTAATTCACACATAGACGCTTTCTTCTTTGTCCGAGAGTTACGTTGTGAATCTTATTTTTCGAGTGTCGTTCTCTTTGCTCTTGTACTGCATCTAGTACGATTATAATTGAAAGGTATAAAGTATAGAGAGAGAATATAAGATTTTTTTTTCAGTTGTACATACAGTATACAACTAGAACACGCATGTAATACAATTGTAAACGTATATATACACATGTCGGCAGTTATACTTCACGATGTAGCTACGTTGAAATTTTAATGTGCTGTAATTACAGTCGCACTTCTCCGCCGTGCACGTTCCTTCTTTTCGAAAGATTTAATATTATTACATGATTATTTTAAATCACTATTATTTTGAATTAAAATATATAAAATATTCTAAAGTTACAAATTTTAATATTTATAATGAAACCTTCATAAAAATTTGATGCAAATTCGTCTTGAGAAAAATTATTCGAGAAATTATCCACTATAATCCCAGATATTTCTTGACATTCGTTACGCTTGGTTTGTTAAACTTTTATGACTATGTTGTCATATTTCTAACGTACGTTTTCCTTATTAGCCGATTAAAATGCAACGCGTCAATGGGATGGCAGTGCATAAATTATTACATTGTCGCATACATGAGGAGAAACTTGTCAACGAAATGAGGTGAAAATAGAATCGTGATAATAATTTAATTATTTTGTACTCATACTCATTACTATCGTTGTCCTGTTCATGACGACGAGCAGCAAGAACTTCACTTTAATCTTGACTTTATGATTCTCGGGCGAATCAGAGCGTGTTAAAATCATTACAAAGATCACCAATAATATCCTCTTTTTTTTTTCAATTTATACAGATACGTAGCGAAAGTGCAAGCACTTGATTGCATAATTGTAATTGTGCAAATAACGATATGTTTTACGTTAAAAATAAACCAAAAGAATTCCAACGTTTTTTCGCCCATTCGCTATGTGTTTTAAATTTTACCGCATATCTACAAGCAAGCGTCTCGCTCGCATCTATACCATTCGCGCGTTGCAATTTATGTGCGGTCCTTTCTTTTATTTTTTTCTCTCTTTTTTTTCATCGTTCGGTTATATTTCAGAGTGTGCATTCTGACCGAATCATTGTAAGACAGACACAATAAGAATTTCAGTTGGCGCGCGTGTATGCGGTAGAAATCGCCCCGTGCGCCTTCTCTTGCTGCGGCAACGATATTTCATATTGCATACGTCTAAATTGCAAAACCATAGGTGGCTGAGAAAAGATAAGAGCAGATTACCACCGGCTGCTGAGTGCACCGTGTAGATTGCTGATTGCACGAGGTAGAATGGACCGGAACCGTCTCGGTTTATAAACTCTAACAAATAATAATATATCACGCGTACACGAGAATAGATTTGTTAAGAGAGATTTGCGTACCACATTTTGTCGAATTGAAATGTACAAACCAATATTCATTTTCAACCTGAGCACGCTACAAATATTGTTACTTAGTCCTTAGAAACTGTTTTCTATAGAACTTTTGTTTTGTTCTCGACATGATTAAGGATAACTGTTAGAATTCTTTGGAGAGCTATTGAAATTCGTAACATAAAACGGTAGATTTCTACACTGAAAAAAAATATAGTCAATTTTAATAAATATTTAGTTGAATATTTGCCAACTAAATATTTATTAAATATAAAGATATATTTATTTATATCAATATATA
>NW_017259198.1:902127-902792 GCF_001594045.1 Atta colombica
TCTTTTTTTTACTGAACAAATATTTATTTACTATAAGTAAATATTTAGTTGGCAGTATTAACTAAATATTTATTAAAATTGACTATATTTTTTTCTGTGTAAAAAAAAGTTTAAATAAAATTTTTTTTAATTTTTCGGAAATCCATTTTCTTAAGAATTTTGGTAGTTCTCCAAAAAGTTTCTATTGATTGTTCTATATAGATCAGAGTGCTAAAATGAAAGAAAAAGAAGTTAATAGCTCTCCAAATTTTCAGAATCATGAAGTTGGCCTCTCCGTTACTTCAAATGGTGTTTTCACTGCTTTAATTGGAACTCTTTCCAAAATCAATTGAGAATTCTAAACTTTTCAGAGGGCAATCAAATCTCTGTTTATTTTTTCCAAACTTTGAAAAAGGTAGGCCAGCTCCACAGAGGTCTATTATAGAGAAATTTCGGGATTTACTAGAGTTACTTGTTACTCCTATTATGATTATAATCATAAATTGCTTAAGTTTAATTGCAGATTTTTGAAACATTTCTTACAATAATACCCATTTTTATTTCTTTTTATTTCTTATTATTTGTATTTTAATATTTATTTATTATTTATTAATTTTTTATTGTTACTTCATTAATATTATAAATTTCAATTTTGAAATATATAAAGTTGTTTATTAGAACGGTAA
>NW_017259198.1:902892-911530 GCF_001594045.1 Atta colombica
TGCTGTAAATGCGAGTAATTTTGAATAATTATCGCATAAAAAAAAGAAAAACCTTACGGCGTATAAGGAATAGCAAACAAATAACTAAATGTATGACATAAATTGATGATCGATTGACTTTTATCTTCTTAATAATATTTCCCGTTTCTCTGACTATACCGAATTAACCTTTGGTCGTGTCTACAAAAGCAAAGTGCATTCTTCATAATATCTCGATTCGTCATTTTTATATAGTGATCGTAATAAAACGTTAAACTGAAAAATATAAAGAGAAAAACATAATAGAGATTGTAAACAAACATGCAAATAAAAACTACATTTGCATTATCATCTTTTTCTTATCGTACTTCCATTAGGATACAGATTAACAGATCTCTCAATAATAAATTTTTGCAAAAGAATAATGCAATTGTATATTAACTTACAACATCTACTGATATATACACAAATTTAGCTACTTAATTTTTCTATTCAATTAATGATAAGTTTATCACTACTATATATTTTTACATCTTTATCTTCTTTTATTGCTATAATATAGTTTGATCAAAGGAATCTGCAATGAGATTAATTTTCTCGTTCCAATGTTCTCATAATTCTACAATAAATAATTGAAAAGTATTTGATAAAAATATTTAAATGCCAAAATCTTTGTCGCATATAAATATGAGTAAATAAAAATTAACAAAAAAACATAATAAACTTTTAATTATTGTAAGTCACAGTTGCCAATATTTAAAAAAATGAAGATGATCGATAAAAATAAATGCAATAATCATTAATTTTGCTAAAAATATTTGTTTTTCGAGCGTTGCTTGAAATAATCTTCACATTATTCATCTTCACGTTATTCATTTTCACGTTATATCACATATTGTTAAACAGCGTTGCAAGAGAAACGGAATCTGTGGCGTCTACGACGTGACAGGCAGCAATGTCATTGTCAGTTGACGATTTATTGCAGTCGTCGAAACTCGCCATGTCCGGGAAGTCGGCCCATTAACGCGTAACATTCTCGTGCAAACGCCGTCTGTGTAGCGTGGGCGTATCGTAATACCTTCGCGCGGTACCGGTACTTTATCGGTTCATTTGCAGCGGCGCGGGAGGTTCGTTTGGCGGTACATGTGGAAGAAGCAGTTACAATTGCATAGCGCCGGAAGGCGAGAGTAGATTTGTGAAGAATCATGGGAACTTGTCAGGCAATTTGTTACTCTATTGTTACGCAACATACGATGTAGATTTACATTATTGTTGCTTCGTATACATTCGCGGAATTTATTTTTATTTATTTTTATTACTTAATAAAATATTAATAACGTATTAAGTAAATTGTTAATTTGTTGAAGATAATGAAGACAATGCTGAAGATATGATTAAATCTTATTATTATTATTGCTATTGAAATATTTATTTTATAATATTAGCTTCGTTATTTGTTGTAAATTACTGCAAATGTTGAAATATTCTTTATCTCATTTACGGCTTACATTCTGGAATTTACATCGTATATGAAAATTTATAATATACCTAACATATATTATAATATTTTTGTATGCAATATATTCTCGAGGATAAGACTTCACATTCAAGCATACGTGAAAAAGGATGCATATGTCGCTATTGCAATTTTAGAAACTCTATGTCGGATAAATCGCGAACGAGGTCGAGCCAACATTGTAATTGCGAGATATGAAGCTAAGTGCCACTAAGAAAAAAATATGATAATCTTAATGTTTATTGGCGAACTCAGCTTTTTACGAGCCAATTAGATTTTATTATGAGTTGTATAAATATAATAGTGTGAACGTTGTTAGCTACAATCTACGGATTGATATCATTTGTTTTTTCATATAAATCATCTCCTGTTTATATGTTTTTATACATGTATATATGTATATTGCAATTTGCAGATCTTTTATTACATTTTTTTCTGTTTCTAAAGAATAATTTAGTCTTTAAATATATTCTAAACAAAATTGAAGTTTATTTTACTGTCTGACAAAATCTTTATATGTATATTTCCGATATTAAAGATGTGAGACAGTAAATAAAAATTGTAAAATAATTAATTCTATAATCCAAAATTCTTGCCTTTTTCTTTTTAAATTTAAACGTTAGGTAATTTTATGCATTACATTTTGTTTTAAAGTTGTACTTCAACTAAGAAAAGCTGTAAAAATTATCGCAGTTATAGCTATTTTTATAGATAGTCGCTAATTTGTTAGAAGAAATTATTATCGTATAGTATTATAGGTCAGATTGTCACGCGTAGCGACAGCGATGCGTGACAACCGTAATAGATTAATCGCAGATGTGTGACGATTAATCCCGCACATAAGTCGTTCGCAAATCAGAGGGCTTGCTTCCAAGGTCTTCAGAGAACGCGGCTAGATTACGTTCTAGCAAAAAGTCGGGGATGTAATTTGCGGGGATGTAATCTCCTCGAACTGTCACGTGCGAGAGCATATCGGGCTCAATCGCCTGTTGACCGTTTCGTTTGCAAGAAGGTGAAAACTGAGAGCATCCAGATTATCAAGAGATGCCGATTCTACTTTGAACCGTGACGCGCTACTTTTTCGTTAGCAGGTGATCAGAAATCCCTGAGGTGCGAATGACTCACGTCACGAAACGTTGGTCAGGTGAGGCATTATTTAATGCGGTTAGCGCATGTGAGATCGTGATGCTGCTGTGCTGAATGAGCGATCCTCTTAACTCTTGAAAAAGTACGACGCACTCGTTGACCCGAGATTAACTGACGTTATTATGCAGATTGCGTTTTATTATGAAATGATTAATGACATCTTCTCCTTCGATTACTCTAAAGAAGCGATTAAACTGGGACATTTTATGTAACTGTTTCGCGTTCGCTTTAAGCTGCCACTAGACGTTCAATGTTATTATATTATTGGTGCTCCTTTTAAACAATTTGAAACAAACAATCTGGAGGCTCAGCATCAAATATTTAATGAATTCATTTGTTATGTATTATAGATATACATTGTATTATAGATATACATTTCTATTGCAACTTGTAAGTTTTCATTCTTTAATTTTGTATTGTTCTGATAAACGTTGTAACAGCAGATAAGTATTGGTAACCATTTGTATATTTACTCATCTTTGCATACCTTGGATACAATTCTTTAAAACGTGTGTGTATGTGTGTTTAAATATAATAAGTTAAATTAAATTAAATTATCTAAGAACTGTTTTGTCGCAGAAGAACCGATCGTAAGAATTTTACTTCTGCGTGCGTTTACCACATAATCTTTTTGCTACGTAATCACATACAATTCACACTTAACGCACGTTAACGCGAGTAACGCACGTCATACGCACGTTAAGTATAAATGCAGCCCAGCATAACAGTGATATGCGTGCTCCATAATTGACGGGTATCCTCGCGAAAGAAATGACACGTTACGCAAATATAATCCGATAGAGTCACCGGGTATAACAACAGCGAGAACAACGTAACACGAGTACGAGTGCCGATGACTGTCGCGTCGCGTTACGTGGGAGATGGATAACGGAACTAATACCGCGGACATATATTTGCATCGGAGTATCCGCCTCGTGTAAATATCATTGTCGCTGCTCTTGCGACAGATTCGCAACGCACAAACTATTATATTAATAATTAATACATACAACGCATTTTCATTCGCCTCGAAATCGGTGCCGGACAGCGAAACATTTATCAAAGCAATTAATTACTTGAGATTGCGAGATATTCATCAATATGAACCTGACGTAAAAACAGTCGTTTAATTCAATTGGCTATCATCTGGTCTCATCTCATATTTTATTACGTGCCTCCGTTTTTTTTTATGCTACTGACATTACTAATATTGATTGATTAGTGATTGCGAAGAAGTTATTAGCCAATTGAAGGTCACTATCATTCAAAAACAGGTGATTGTCTTAATATTGTCATTTAAAATTGCTCGCAGGCAAGATAGAGTAATCACTCGGATTTGGCGCAGCTAATAAAATAATCTAAATTGCAGAGAAAGAATATAAAAAATATTATGGTATTAGTCTTCCTTTCTCAGAAAAAATATTTTAAAATAAACATTTCAAATAATTATGCTGCAATAAAAACTTTCAAATTGTTGCTTAACTTTGTTCTTCAATTTACTGCATTACAATACATTAATTAGCAACAATATCACTACTTAACAAGTAGTGATAATTAATGCACAAATACCAAAATTTTATCGTTTCTTTTTCCTTTTATTATTTTTTTCCTTCAACATTCTACACAGCCGAATACATTTATATTAATTATTCAGAAACTACGTCAGATTAATTCAAACTGATAGGATCGAGAATCGTGTTTTTGCGATGAAAATAACCTAATGAAAATATCTGTGATTGCGTAATTGTTCATCGTGTGATTCATATTTTCGATGAACAATGTAAACTTTTGTTTATGTATAATATACATTTATACGTGTACGTTTTATTACCTTTTTTATATATACATTTTTGAAGCAACATTAACTTGTTTGCTCTTTCAATTGACAAGACAAAATGTAAGAGTCAACAAAATGCAAATTTTTATACCGTTAACAATCCGACACTTTCAATGACCAATCCTTAACGCAATAATTTTATTTATGTTCAGGGACGATGTGTTTTACGCCGATTGTCCATACAATGCCGTCACAATCTTTTGTTTGTTTTTCTGTTGAACAGAACTGCAGCTTGTTTAGCATAATGTATTCAACATTATATGCATATATGTATTTTTTTATCAGATAGCATTTTTTACGGATTCGAAATAATTTCCTGATATCATTAGTATTCTTTTAGGTTTTTCTGTATTGATAACATCGCAACAACCGTCATACTACAACGGATATCGTTTATCACGCTTCTCATGTGCATTTTAAATTGAACACAGCAAACCTGTGCTGCAGCGAAAGCGTTGAAAATGGTCACTATCTTTATATTTATCTTTATATTTATCAAAGGCTATTGATGGTAAATCTGCCAAGTCAGTTTTGCGTAATAACAAATTTAATATTTAATTTTAACTATCTCTTCTGTCAATTCAAATATACCGCATTACATTTAAACATTTAAAAATTAAAAATATGAAGAACAATATAAATTCAAATCATTGTAATGTACTTAACTTCTTTATATTTTTATTCTCTTTAATTTTAAAAGCGAAAACAGAAATTCTATTTCTTTTTTAAATATAGCGCGATATGTCAAATAATATTACAATTATCTAAATTATTATCTGTTCAGAGCAAATTGATAATTCTTTTAAAATAAATTATGCAATGTAGAAAAATAAATTGTAAAGAAAGATATTCTACAAAATGTATGCAAAAACATGCGTGAGATGTCATTTACACATATTATTTTATGTACATATTTACTATTTAACAGAAGGAAGTGAGCAAATATAACACAGGGCCCAATCGGGCCCGCATCAACGATATCTTCAAGGTCGACCGGAAATTTGGAAGATGCGATCCGTTCTCGAGAATTAGCACTGACCTAGGGAAGGCCTCGAGGTCGCCGATGGCACACATTCCGAGTGCGTCTATATTAAGTTAACTGCTTCATAACTGTCGATTGGACCGCCGGTCGGCCACTGCCAATATAGGTGGACGCATACAGAGCTGGGCATAGGCAATGCCAATTGCACGCATCCGCAAATTTGCCACCAACTGGCACGCTTATGTTATAGAATTACTGTGACTCTATCTAAGTGGCTCCTGTCTTTCTCTCTAAGGATGAAGGTGTCTCCACACCGGCGACTTTCCGAGCCAAACTTGATGTGAAATCGCATAACTAGCGTAACACGCCTGCAGGAGTCTGATCACTAGAAAAGACAAGAGAAATTGGTTTAAGCGATATTATCAAAGAATAATGTCATTCTCACTTAGCCATGCATTTCGATTTGTAAATGAGATGTTGTTGGAAAGAGAATTCTGAGATGGAGATTTGCGGAAGATAGTCGTAGCTATTTACTAGCGTGAGTTGACATTAGTCGTGCTACTCATGCTGCTATTGACTGCAACAAGAAAAAAGAAGATACAGTCGCACGAATAGGCGACTAACGTACTTGCGTAGCTCGTTATCGTGCGCGCGAAGTTGTTAGCACGAGCGATTGTACGCGGCAACCCTTGGTGATCCGTGACTAATGGGAATACTGCGATTATAAATCCCATCTATACGTAAAAGACCGCGTACGACAGATTGAGTTGCAATACGAGTTACCTCATTACATTCCTCGAATCCGAGGCTCTCTTCTCATTCCTACGTATTTTATATCTGTTGCTTGCGAGTACTGATGCTAACCCATCACCAAACAGTCAAACAATTTTTTAATCATCAAGCAATCATCGCAATTTCGAAAGTCAGTTTAAAATTTTTTCTTCTTGTATTAATCTTAAAGCTTTTGTATTCACTATTTCGAACAATTAACTATTTTCGGTTAATCTTAACAAAAACACATTTTTAAATATTTTAAATAACATATTTTTAATTTAGACTTTAGGCAGCTACCATTTTATAATAAAACTATGTTACAAATTGAATTGGTTTTTAATTAGCACATAATTCTTCTAAGAAAATGCTGCGTAAGTTTTCTTATATTTATAAATTTGACGTATGACATAACATATTGATGACGATATAATCATGACAATTTGGCCTTAACCATTGACATTCCATAATATCCCATCGCGAAAAGAGCCACTGGCTAGCCATAATTGAGCGATACTCTCGACAGCTCTATTGAAGTAATCAGTCTCTTAAATATATCCTTGAAGACGCACTTCTACCCGTGAGATTAGACCAGCGTTAACACTAAGTATGACAGACAAATAGTATGTTTAGACTGCCTGTATACAATGTTGAATACATTTTCCAAACAGTATATGAATAGTTAGATGAACGCAGACGATCTTAGGCTCTTTCATGTTGATGTTGAGATTCTGTTTCATATTTCACATATAGCTTATTTCTCTTTATTTAAAAAATAAAAAAGAAATATATATATATATATATAGAATCATGTGGAATAAACAGCAACATTTTCTTAATGACTTGAATGATCTTCAACCTGCATTACGATCCTAATTGCTAATCTATAATAGCTATATTTATATTGGCGGCAATGATCGCGCCAAATCATTTTAGTTTGATTCGTTGTCTGATTTTTTTTTTATTTTGTTCACTCATGCCGCACCTCTTGAGTCTTTTTCTAGGTCAAAAAATATAAAGCTATGACTGATTCATTGTGGTACGTGTGACCGATGAGGGGACTCTACACAGCTACCTGTATTGCCCGAGAGATTTCAATCGAGGTCATTTTAAGGCGGCGCTTAGTGAATTCTTTGTGTTCTATGATTTGTGTCATCCATATTTGTTGAAAACGTATACTAAACCGATAATATTGTACAGCAAAGATAGAGAAAAATTTCTGAGAATCGCCTATAGTCATTTATTGTGTAGGATACTAGAAAAAAATGCGTTATTTTTCTTCAATAAATAGATAATTCTTATATAATGATGCACGATGCGTTAAATATTTATAAGTAACTGGCACACAAAAACTAAAGAAGATATCTATAATAAAAAAATTAACATTTTAGATTTGCTATACTTATGTTATTGTCTTATGTCTACAGCTCTACTGATTGGCCAATTACTGCTTACCTCTTATTGTCTTACATTCTTTTATGTGCTATAGGCTATATTATATTTAATTGCATTAAGAAAATTGAATAATGGAAATTTCAACATAATAATAATTATTCCTGTATTCCAATATTCAATTTTCTTATGCTTCTCCCGTTTGTATGCTTAATTTTTTTATTACTTTTATATATTTTTCCACTTGTCTCTCTCTCTCTCTCTCTCTCTCTCTCTCTCTCTCTCTCTCTCGAATTACTTTAGTTACATAATAAAGAATTAAAATAATTTTACTTGTGAACTTACGAGTTTCTCAAGCACGGAAACCGAAGTTCTAACACTAGTCGTTTCGTTACCGTTTTGTATCGCGTACTCATTCAATATACGTATTAACATTTTTCATTGTCAAAATGCAACGCCTATTTCCTGCCGCTAACATAACGTAAATCAGTCTTTATCTTCTTCGAGGACGCTTCTCGATAGCTTGACCGTCGGAATCATCGGGCCATTGCAATAAGGTCGTTATTGCAGGGTGAAAGATCCGTAATATCATGCGACCATGAAAATTCTGATTGCAGGATAATAGATCTTTCGTATCGCATCGGTGCATGTACAAGACAAAATCGCATAATGCTCCTGGAGATTATCTAAATGCTTTTCTAAAACGTTAACTCTACAGATAATTCAAAATCCGATTCATCCGATATTTGCGGAACTGTTAATAAATTCTTGAAGTAAACCGGCTTCCTAGTAGCAAGCGTCTTCTCGAATTAAAGGAAAAGTTATCGAACATGCAATTTTCCATTTAAGAGAAATTTAATCTTTGATAAAATACATCAATCTAGTACTATTTATCGCAATTTTATGATATCATGCGAAATAATTAATATTTAAATAATTAATATTTATTAATATTTACTAAAGTATGTAAAGTAATTACTACAATATAAAGTCAAATGTTAATATTACTGATTGA
>NW_017259198.1:911630-925488 GCF_001594045.1 Atta colombica
GACTAAACTGTGTGAGTCGAAAAGTCTTTTATCATTTTGCGATTTTCGTAATTTTTTTAGTTATCCATTGAACAGTATCTAAAATTAATATAATAACTTTGAGATATATTTAAAAGTTCACTAGCATCTTTGAGATATTTCATAAAAAGCTCTAAAAAAAATCTTAAAATTGTCTTACGCGTCGATTTTATTGCAC
This sequence comes from Atta colombica, assembly GCF_001594045.1. Lineage (NCBI taxonomy): Eukaryota > Metazoa > Arthropoda > Insecta > Hymenoptera > Formicidae > Atta > Atta colombica. The sequence goes on from NW_017259198.1 coordinate 911,827, forward strand.
TTATTGACAATCTTTAGATAAATTAATATCTCGTTCACTATGCAAAAATTGCAATAATTACAAGAGGATTTTTTGACTCAATTTAGTCCGTTCTGTCTATACAAAAAAGTGATTTGTCAAAACTTATTGGATACCCTGTATATTTCATTATTAAATTCATTAATAAATGATGGTTCTTCCTGTCATTCCTGCATTCTTATAGTTTATTCTCTTCCGAAATTTTATAATTACTTCTAAATACGAGATAACAAGTAATTGGCAGTGAAGAAGCAATTAAGTTCTCAACCTCCGTATGTGAATTAATTGATTAAATTCAAGATAGTATAAAAGCACGTTTCTTTCTTCAAAGGTTTTAGGTCACATACAAAAAATTAAGATTAAGTTTATTTATTTTTTCCAATGTTCCGATAATTAGTTTTTTATATAATACCGTAGAAATTCATGAATAAATATTTGACAAACAAATACATACAGAGTGAAATAGAGTCGTTGAATCAACTTTTTACCCTATGAGAAAATTATCGACTTCATATCTAATTGAATTATAACGTGTGCAATTATTTTCTCATAGAGTAAAAAGCTGATTCAACTACTCTGATTCATCCTGTATATGTGTGAAATTTGTCCGATGGAAGTTCTATTACATATCAGAACAAATTTATCTTTGAATATCAACGATATAATATCGAATTATAATTTAATATGATAGGCAAATATATATTGTGATTAAATGTTGATCACAATAGCAATGTATTAATAATTAGATTCTGAAAAGATCTATATAAAATTACATATTTCATGAATCGTATTATCACAAACCGATTAATTAAATTTCTTTAAATTTGTACGTCTTACTTCTGCTTGTCTTCAAGTGGTACAAGATACTACGCGATATCCTGTTATAAAGTTACGCAGTGATTATATAACTGTACTTATCCTGTGCTTGCAGAAATCTAATTAATGTTATATTAAATTATAAAAATGTTATTGTAGATATTGATATTATTAGATATTTTCTCCGAAATTTACTCTCCTCATATCGATGACAATCGAAAAACAAAAATTCCGTAATATTAAAAAAAGATTAATAGGAGACGTATTATTAAATGATGTCTCAATACTTATCGACAAAACTACTTGAATAAATTCCTCGTTTTATATTTCGATTACCTGTTATATTAATTAATGTTGACTTAAATCTACCATTTCCTTTCATGAAAAAATGTAGAAGACACAGAAGATAAATTAATATTAGTTAAAGTTCATGGAACTTCTCTCACCCATATCACAGTCAGGTAAAATTACCCGGAAGAAAATTACTCTGTCTCTCTTCAGTTTGTAGCACCGGCTATCAGCTACAGTCAAGCATCTATTCTAGGTAATATAGATAAATGGTAAAACTTTTCCTTAGATATTAAATATTTTTAATAAAATAATTTCAAATTTAAAATTATTGAATAAATTTAATTTCATTAATTTCGTTAAAAAATATTTGTTAAAGCAAATATTTGCAATAGAATGGTCGCAAGTTTAATCTCGACGGAATAGATTCAATTAAATTAATTGTTATAAGTAAATATTCGTTTAGGCAGATATTTACATTTTAATAGAATAATTTCAATTTTATATAAAAAAAATGAATGGAATAAATTTAATTAAATGCATCGTTAAACAAATATTTATTTAAACAAATATTTTTAATAGAATAATCTCAAATGTTGATAGAATAAATTTATAATCAAATTAATCATTAACTCCAAATTATTCATCTGTTACTTAGAACACACAAACATACAAATACACACAGGTAAAATACATACATCTGTTGTAACTAATAAATAAGAATTCAATGAACTTCTGTTGGACATTCGCAAAAAACGGTCGCAGACGTCGCTGAAAATACGAGTCTTCATAAATTCATTGAGTATGGATACTCAAAACACCTGGCACCACTACACATTCGCACATGCAATACGCGTACACTCACTTCCCTTGATTGAGTCGCGAGAAACACAACCATCGGGTGTCTTGGCAATTCCGTCACGCCGATTCCGCCGGTTCACCAAGAGAAGAGCGACCGGCGTGGTTCGGTGCGGGACGAAGCGAAGCAGTGTAGCTGCTCCTACCACTCCGCTTGAACGCTACCAGGCGTGCACCAGGAGCCACGATGGTGGGGTCGTTGTCGCGTAGCCGGCATCAGGAGAGAAGCGAAGTGCGGAGTGTGAGTCGGTAGGCTTGGCCCTCGCGAGCGAGAGAGCGGAGTCGCGGTCTGTCAGAGTCCACAGTCCTAACTCGGCCTCAGGCTGCGATAGATCGTATCTTTCGCGCTACCGATCTCTTGTAGTCATTCAATCCTCGCGATCAAGCGAATCGTGCGCGATAATAATCGCGGATAACGATCAAGCGTGCGCACGCGCGCGGCGCAACCCTTTTCTTCTCGCTGGCCGAATCAGCTACATCTCCCTCCCCTCTGATCGATCGTAAGTTATCGAACAATCTTCGATTAATATAGCGCGAAAAATCCTTCGCGAGTGACTTAACTACCCTTCGCCAGCCTCTCATCGTGGAAATCATTTCTTCTTATTTTTTCACCAATCGAAGCGAAGAAGCGAACGTGAGGGCGGATTATCGCCATTGCGTTTGTAAAAGAACGGGATACTGGGATACTGTTACGAGAGGTAAGATCTTCCTTTTTTAGAAGGAGGGGGAAGGAGGGGAGGTATGGAGAGAGAGAGAGAGAGAGAGAGAGAGAGAGAGAGAGAGAGAGAGAGAGAGAGAGAGAGAAAGCACGTGTAGGAGTCTGTAGGTGGGAGTATTGGTATAGAAAATGTGCAGATTACAGTTTTGTGTTCAGAATGAATTTATTTTCTTTTTCATAATTCTATGTGGATTGCAAGTATGTAAATGCGCATGTATGCGTGTATTATGCGTGCGTGCATGAACCTCTTATGTGCGAACGAGTGAATGAATTACTTTTGTGACATAAGATCGTACATGACATATGTCATGGAAATTTGAGTGTCATAAGAATCGGCATATGTGTCGTTATTGCAAACTTATCATTATATCGCACACGCGTATTTTGTAAAGCTCCTACTGAGCCTCAGGAAGCTATGGTTCAGGTTCGATAAAAGTGGAACGTACTTCTCTTTCATTGAATTTTAAACTTACAATCCTGGAGATATTAACATCAACTTTGAAATATTTTAGTAAACTAATCTTCAGGAAATAATCTTTAAAATAATCTTTGAGATACATAAATAACAGCAAATTGTTTCTCTACTAATTCTTAAAATGGGGTTTTAGATAACATCTTATTTTAAGATTTATTTTAATTTAAATTAAATATTCAAACATCGTGAAAAGGATAAATTTTGCTAATAGAAATTATCTGCAGTAAATTAATAATTTAAGTATAATAGAAGTAAATAATACTAAAATTTAATACAAGCTCTATGAAATTTGTATTATATAGTATAATTCAATATAAACCGGTTTTATAATTTAAAATATTTTATATTAAATATTCTATATTATGAATTATAATATTAATTACTTGATGCAATTTAAATATTAAATGATTTCTGAAGTAGCGTTACATAACCGTTTTATTTGTGTCCGTTTAACTTATGAAATATCTTCGCGCTTTCGATGCAATAAGATAGAACCTTATTTTATACGTTCTGCTTTCCGTGAACCTATACTTCCGGTCTTAGTGGTTGAAGCGTGTTTTTCTAAAATTAGAACGAAATGCTGAAAGTAAAATAACACAATCTCAGGGTCGTGCCACGAATGGTGATTGTCTTTATTATGGGCCGTAATGATCTTCATAAATTTCTGGAATACTGTAATCATCTTCCGAAACTTTCTACGAAACTTACTTCGGAACCTGATAATAAAGCATTTTCGTTACGAGTGAATAATAAAATTAATTATTTTTAATTTTAGATTTTTGTGTGCTTTATTGAAGTTATTAAATAAAGTCAAATCAATCAATATATCTAGGCAAAATCAATCGATGCCGACCATCAATGGTTAAAAAGAAAATCTTCATCGTTATTCTGATTATTTCAAATATTACATAAATAATTATTAATTCTTTGATAAATTTTAAATTTAATAATTGTTGTTTAATGATTTATTTTATTGTAAGTTATGTAATTTTATTCATAATATTTCTTATAAAAGAGATGTGATTCCTATATATAAAAAAAAAAACTTTTTATAAAGTGAGGAATCGTTTTTTAAATTATACTGTTTTACAAATATTTCATACAGATCTCTAAGAAACATCTTACCTAGAAGACATCTCTATGTCCTCTGAACGTCCTAAGAACACTTTTTCAAGATGATCTTTTGGATATATTACGTAGGATAATAAAACAGAAAATGAAAAAAGAGATTTTTTTATTGCAAAGTTTAAAGTTTTGATGTAGATATGAATATATTTTATTGATACAATGTACATTCACATTTATATCGGATCGGAATATCTCGCGTGCATTAATCGTATCTACATTGTGTATATGCACGTCTGATTCAATCGTCGCGCTTGTCACAATCTTGCATAGAGCAAGTATATTTCACTGATTAATAAATAGATAACTCTGGAAGCTACAACTTATCATTGTAACACGTTTTAGAACTTATTGTTTTCATTTTTTTTTAGTTTTTTACATTTGATTATATAGTACGTGATTATATAGTACGCGGCTTAAATGGTTATTCTGTAAGTCACGCATCGATATTGTGTTTGTTTACGAATCGTTTGACTCAATACATTATACAGCGAATATAATTGCTCGATTAGTTTTTCAAGCTACAATAGATAAATATTTAAAATAAAATATTAAATATTTAAATTTTATTCAGATTCAAAACACATTTTTAAAAATAGTTTTTGAATTAAATCTAAAAGAAGGAAAAGTATTTATTTTATGTAAATACTTTTTTTTCTTTTGGGATTAAAATTAAAAAATAGCGCATTCCTGAAAGTTGAGTTAAATCTAGCTTAAAGTTAAATGAGATAACGGTAAAACCGGACATAAATCCTTGCAGCACTTGCACCGAAATGTTTCACGTCGTGTCATGGGGACAGTCACACGAAAATTCTCAGACGTTAATCGAGCAAATCTCCTCTTTCAAAAGTGGCAACTTTCCGTAGAAATCTCTAGTGTCTCTATGATGTCCGTTGCATGCATGCACGCACTCGCGTCCGAGGATCGGAAATCGAGTGCGCTCACTCGCCTAGAATTAAGTAGGTATATATGTACACAAGAGTACATATACTTGCGTAGCCTAAGATATCTTCTAGCTGTCTGTGACGATGGTTATTATGTAATGGCGTTAATCAGAGGTAGCGGCTGATCCTGAGCTCGAGCAGTGCAAATCCGACCGTGGAAGTCGGCTCATCGACGCTCGAGAAAATTAAAAGCCTGAAATTAAATCTCTGGCGACCTTGAGGATGTAATACTCACGTGTGTCTGGCGACATAGAGGCAAGTTGTGCGTTCGATGCGTCGCAAGATTGACAATTGCTGAACAATTCAATTGATCGAGATCTTGACATGGACGTGGCTTTGAATGCAAACTTCGAATGGTACGACAGGATACGAATAACTTGAACGTTACAGCAATTTCACTTTTTATTGGGTGAATTATGAAAATAATCCTCTTGAGCTTTACTTTCGAAAATTCATAGTTTCGCTTTCTTGAGCGCATTCGCGCATTTATTCTCTCTTGTATAGTCTTCTGTTTTTCTCCGCTAATCCGAGATCTCTGTGACACTTGTTATGTGTCGCGAATTTGCCGGCATTGAAAACGTAGGCAATCATGACATATTAAATTTTCCCCTCGAGTTGATCGCAATCGTGAATGCCGCACATGCATGCAAATGACAAATAGAAAACATACCGTCCGTATCCGCCTGCGACGCGATATTATCCTGGAAAATTCTTCGTGATCTATCAACAAGTCGCCCGACGACGTAATGAACATAAAGCTGGACGCTTGGAATTAATTTGCCTTTGCATCTTCCGGTTTTCGAGATGATGGGTACGTCGCCCAGATGTACAACGCTATTCTGAGCACGCAACGGACCGCTCGTTATTCAGCTAACTCAAGCAACGATCAGCCCCGAGGAGAGTAAATGACTAAGTCAATTCTGTGATTAATATCCGCAAATAAAGGTAATTGTTGGCAAATATTTTCCGGTTATATTTAGTCGCGAAAGCGTTTAAGAGCTCGATAAAAAGTTTACACATTCAAATGATATGTTTCTCTTACCTAACGGTTAGAAAATAATATATTACAAATGAACAATAAAAATGGAATTTCTCGAAGAACTTTCATATTTGCCTTACGGAACTTCTGGAATCTAGCAGAATCCGAAGTATCTCTTTTTACGACAATCCGATGGGGTTTAATTTTCAAAGTTTTCTTCTCCAGCTGCTGCATCTGACAATGAAATGTACTGTTAAATTCATAATGTCAAATTATACCCAATTTAAATTAATTTTAATCATTTCTATAAGTCGTTTCTACTCCATATGTCGTTAATTTAGCTAAAATTTAGGTTAAACAATTTAACTGAAGGAAATTTATTCAATTTGACTCTTTAGTTTATTGTTTATTAAGTGCATACATTAATAGAGATATTCACTTTGAAATTAACTACAGAATTGGATTCATTTACATTTTGACATTTACATTTTGGAAGTTAAAAATAGCAAAGCGTTATTTAACTCAAAAGATTGAGTTACCATTGCTTCTTTGATATCTAATAATGTACGGGACAATGTATTCCTCATTTTGAAAATATCTACATCTTAGCTGTGACATGTTAAAATTGGAGAAAGACGCAGATAGTAAGTCGCGACTAACATTTCTTCGTCAGTCGTCACGGATTACTTACTCGTTCGATGCATCTAACTCGTTGGCGGAGCAGGCCAAGGCAGCGGTGTAGCCGCAGATGAACATCGGTTGTATCGTCATGATAACGAGTTCTCAGGTGTTTACGACCACACGACGTCATCGAACCCACCTTTACCTTTCCGGCCGTGTGCATTCTTATGCATGCGCGGCATGTTACGGTACGCCACGTTGTAGCTTCACTTCGGCGCTCCGCGCCTCGCAGCAACGTTGGGAATGAGGTAACTCTGAACCGTTTCTACTAGTCTCCTGCGTATTGGCCTGTTCTAACCACAGGTAACCATGCTTTACACGTTACGTTCTGAAGATTCCCTCTCTATATCTGTAATTTATGCAGTATAGAAAAATTATTTTAATCAATAGCATTAATAATACTGATGTTAATTATCATTTTTCTTTTCTTATTTAAATTATTTCAAAATAAGAATTTGATTTATCTTTTTAATAATCAAATTTATTAGCTGTAAATGAACATGAAAAAATTTTATATTAGTATTGCAGTAAGAGACAGTCCTCGCAAAAATGAATAATTGGATTTTCCAAGATCCTGGAAAGTCCAATTATTCATTCTTACGAGAATCACCTTTTACTGAAATGTTAATATTTCTTCATGTTCTTATTAATTTCTTCATGTTCATTGACGGTGACAATGTCGAAATAATTTTATAAACACGACGAACGTCCTGCAAAAACATTTATATAACGCTTTGAATTTTGATGGCATTTAATTTTATTTCGCCAAGAAAAAAACTCATTATTCATGTTATCGTAAATGAATAGGTAAGATTGAGGTAACTCTTTCACTTTTATTGGAACAATGTAAACATATCGTAAGGATACGAAGATCTTATCAACGACGAATTTTTATATGTCATTAAATTATTACAAAATATTTCAGACCAATTGTGTATGTTTTATGATCCGCGAATTTTCTCTTTACCCAAAAATTAATCCTGTATTGCTCAATGTATGTATGTATTCGCTCAGATAAAAGTCTAATTAATATCTCGTCCAATTTTTGCCAAGAATGTTTTATTTTCAACATTCAATATTTTGGCACATAATATATCTATACTTCTATGACTAATCATGATTGGATTGTAATGAATATTAAATTTTGTAATGAATATTAAATTTTGTAAAAATTATTCGAAACAGTGAAACAGTACAAAAACTTTCCACGAGAATCAATGCTGTTGATCGTACTAAAAAAAAAAATGCGATAATGTATCGTGCCATTCGTAATTTAAAAATCATACGAAACGCTTTACAGTTCCTCCCGATATCTTATGTACTCCTTATCGCATGCTTATCGATAACGCAACGTGGAAAATCAAACAAATCTTTATCTTTCAGGTCGGCTGCCACTTTTTACATGAATTTTGAATTTCTCAATTGTGTCTCTCTGGCGTTTTCGTCATGTTCGCAACAAAACATTTGCCAAAAGGTCGTCACGAGCGAGACACGATATATTTTGATTCATTGCACAATTTATTTACATATCATAAAAAGGAAACGAGCGCCATTCAAGGCATAAACGCAGATGTGTCATGTATTACATATTCATTAATGCACGATTAACATTTTATTGTTGATGTCTAATTTTTTCTTTCATTTCTTTTTCTTATGACTGATAGTATAATAAATAATAAACATTTTTATTAAATGTATAATTAATAATAATTAATGTAATCATCTGTTTTAAGTAAATTTTTTGGGAATATAGAAAAAGAAGCTGATTTTCTTTTTTAAATAAAAATGTATTAAAAGATTTTGATATTTTGATATTTTAATTTGTAATATCTTTGAACATATTGATAATTTTTAATTCAACTTACATTTAATATACTTAAGATGTCATATTATTTTAATTGAAAATCAAGGTGTTTTTATCGTTTTGCATTCTTAAAATTCTATCTGTCAGGACTTAAATTTCAGAATTAATATCTATTAATATTAAATATCTTGACATTGAAGCAATCGCTTGGTCTTGACCTTTAATATTACATATTGAAGAAGAGTCGCACAAATTGGGGTACTCTTTCTTCTTATTAATATAGTATTTTTATATGTTGCTAATCTGCTATACATTCTTGTAAAATATTCTTTAACAAAGAACAAAATATACAATGTTGAGCATCGATTTAAAAAATTTTAATAAATTATTAATATTATTATGTCGAATTGCATTAAATATCATTAGATATGAATCTTTCTTTTTTTTTTTAGAACATTTCGTAATTTCGTGCATTAACGACGACGTCTTAAGTTACACCAAGGAATGCGATTCATTAAGTACTGTACTTGTTGTTTGTCAGTTGCCGCGTTAATTCGTGTATCTTAAATCGTTATCGGGTTCATGATGCAAGCCCTAGAAAGGTCACGTTCTTTTTAAGAAAAGGACGGCAAGTGCAGATGCTGATACGAAAAGGCACAGTGAAAGATGGAGAAGTTAGTTGGGTCATGCGAGATCTTTTCTCGACCAGACCTAAACGTGGCGAAGGTCGTCACTGACGGTTGTCATTAGCAATGCTGATGTTCCAGACATGGCATAAGTGACTTGCAACCCCTGTATATATTTATTGTATCTTTTATCACTTATCTGTCTATTTTTATTCTTTCATTTTCTTTATATTCCTTCTTTTGAATGTAATTTTCCAATATCTCTTTCTTTTTTTTTCTTTAATTTTATATTCCTCTTCAGAATTATCTGTAACATTTACAATATAATAAATTGTTAGAAGTTCTCTTGTTATTGAAAAATGAAATTTAAATAATTTATTGGAAAATAATAGTTTAACTGCTAAAAACTTGGAAGATTTTAATTCTAAAGTTGGGAAAGAAACAAATTCATTCTAAATAAATTTAATTAAGATTTAAAGTAGATTTTTCATTTTTTATATTCTTTTATGTACTTGTCCGTTTTTTAAATTATTTTTAAAATGATTTTTGCATTAAAAATTGCATTAGTAATTTTTAATGATACTATTCATCTTAGAATTTAAAGCTAAGGGGAAATAAAAATAAATATGTTTGCGGAATCATACATATAAAATCTAATTCTCTAAAAGATAGGTTTATAATGAATGTTCTTCTGTATAAATGACATTCTTCATTTTATCTTAAGATGTTTCTATAAATCACGCAGATTTTTATAGCTCTTCTCTCTTAGAAATTTCTCAAGCTATTAATGTTTAATAGCTATGCTATTTCATACTTGATTACTGCTCAGTTTCCTGGGACGTTACTGCGGACTATTTTATTTGATTGAACTGATTCAGTGCTACTAGCCGCTTCTATTATCTCCGATAATGTCTTCTGCGGAGCATCCGATTTGTTCATGGTCGATTGCGAAAACATATAAATGTGTCTGATCTGTCTATTTCTGTCTCTTTTGACTTTCTATATATATCGTTTGTTGAATGTACAGGATATCTGAAAAACATTCTATATAATTTCTTCTTCAACTCTTACCGTTTTTCTGTGTCATTCCTCTCGTATAGTCCGGTGTACAGACCCTTTTTATGTATGCATATATCAATAGTCAACTTGCGGTCTGAGAAACCGAGGTAGATGATGAAAATGATCGCTATCGCCCAAGGCCTTTACACGAACGAAATTCTGACATATCATCGCAGTACACTATGTTACGTAATACAACCTAGTAGACTAATATGAATGGAACATTTCAGCGTTCTCTTGAATCGAAAGACATTATCAACTTTAATTGTCTTTTCTTAAACAAATGTGTAATGAATGTCGAAACAAATGTGATTATTACGCGAATAAAATGGGAAGTTTTAGTGGAGAAATAAGATGAGGACAAGAAGAAAAGTTTGCAACACTTTTCTCTTAAAAAAATATTAAAAATTAAATAATTTTTAAAACTAAAGACACTTTAGAATAAAGAATATAAAATAGAAAGAATATAAAATAGGACTCCTAATAATTGTAAAAATATAATACAGATTTAAGCGCGGTAAGAGGAGCGCAATCTACACTTATATAATAATTAATAATATAATATGTATTAAAAGATGTTAGTTTGAAGGTTTCGGCTATCGGTTTAGCTAACATCTTTTAATATACTATTAATGATTATATAAATGTACATTGCGCTTCTCTTACTGCGCTGACTCCAAAGTAGCCCCCTTAAATCTGTATTATATTTTTTTTTAAACTAAAATTAAGTATATTAATTTAACAAGCATTAATTTAAGTTAAATATGCATCACATTTTTATAAAATGTAATAGCTAGTGTTAAATTAATTAGCAAATTATATAATAAAGATAAAACGTTATTTATGTAAAAATAAAAATCCATCTATCTAATTTAAGAACTATAATCAGCACCTTATATGATAGAGATTTATAAACATTTATTCATTTATGAATTGTTATTTTGATTATCAAGTTGTAATGAAGTAAATACAAATAGAAGTGTTTAACACAGTTTTAAATCAAATAGATTTTATGCCATAAATATGTTGCTCTAAATATTTGTCACTTGATAATGTCATACACCGGTATTTTATGTCAGCTCATGAATGATATCTACTGCGACGCCTGATTACTAGTCATGAATATATGACTAATGCCCTACAAGCGAATAAAAAGACAGATATAGATTATTAATGTAAATACCGCGGTACATGATCTCTATCTAAAGGTGAAACGTCAACAATATTTAAAAACAATCCTTATCTTATTTTTAATTCTAAACTTTTATCTTGAAATTTATTATATAATGATATAGTATACGTAGCAATTTCTTGATGTATATTTAAAAATGTTGTATAAAAATTAAATATTAATAGATATATAAAATATTTTATGCATCATGCATATCATATCGATTATATAGTTGAATTTAGACTAACAGAGATAAATGGAGATAATTATACCACATACCTAAATAATATAATAATCTTAACAGTTATTTATATTATAATTTTTGTGAAAATATAACGTAAAATATATTGTAACATACGTAGGAAGTGAAAATGTACACGTATATGATTGCGTTTTCACGTCTCATTATCATTATCAATTTAAGAACATTACCAGAGATAACTGTTTTATCAAGGACCATTAGTCAATATTATTAATAAAAATGTTTCTTTTTACGAACTTACAAAAATAAATTTTTATCTTTTTAAGTACAAGCGAAGTAATAAAGCACATTATTAGTAAGAAAATTAAATAAAAATAACGATTTTATATTCACTTGTCAATTGCAATTGCAGAGTCTGAATTAATGAAACTTTCATTTATACTTTTTATTTATATGAAAAAAATTAATTAATTGGCGATAATTGTTAACATCAAACTTAGCGAAAAAAAATACATAATATATTTACAATATATTTTACGTGGTACTTATTCAAATTTTATTATACTGATCGTAAAAAATCTGAAGGAAAAATCATCGTAAAATTTATACATTATATAATTCCGAATTTTTGCTTTTTAATAAAATTAAAAAGAAATAGTTTATAAGATAAAAGACAATATTATAATTAAAAACATCAAATTGAGCGATGAATAAAAATGCATTTTAAATATTGCAAAGCTTGAAATATTTAAAACAGCTTTGGATTCCCTTAATTGCGTTACAAATTATGGATGATAATTGAAGATTCTCAGGTTCTTTTGTACGAATCATATATGAAAATGAGTATTATTATGAAACTGCAAACGTTACATTTTTACCATTGCCAATGAGGCGAAATATGTTTGCGAGATTTATAATTGACCCTTGACTAATTGAATATGAACGAAGATTATTAGTTAGTATATTAGTAATTGGTATTTAAATCTTTTTACATCGAAGTAACGATATGTTGGTTAATAGATTAAATGCAATAGTGACATATAATGAAAATTCTTTACGTATGGCTTTAGGATCTCTCCATTTACTCTTTTAGGAAATTTAATAACTATGAAATATTCAAACCGGATATCCTTGAAACATTCTGTCTTTGAAAAATTCTGTTGTGTGACAGTGCGGTTCCATACACGTGTGCGGAACACAACAGAATTTTTTAATTATACATTCCATTTGAGTTTCAGTTTGAAATTTTCAAGATTACTTTATAATTGAAGTGGAAAATGATATTTTTATAAAATTTTTAAATTGGTGAGTTGATGATGAAAAATGTTAATAAAAATTGTAAACAAATGGAAAATAATTTATTTATATGAAAATGATAAATTAAAAATAACCTATAGAACAATTTTTCTTTAAAATTGGTCTCTTGCAGTTTTGTACGACTAATGTTTCGACGCTATAATAAATTTGAATGTTCGTATTGAGCGTTATTTATGAATTTTTGCAACTTATAAGTGTGAATAATTTCACAAAAAAATCTCAAATTTTTTTTTTAAAACACATATCTCATATTTTTTATTTACATGAAAAAAATTAATTAATTGGCGATAATTGTTAACATCAAACTTAATCTGTAGAATATGTCAAGCAAATTAAAAAAAAATTAAAAATGACGATGTTTCAAAAAAGTGCTCGAGGACGTCGAATGCCTTCTATGTAAGTATAATAAATTAAAAAAAAATGGTAGTTAATAAAGAAAAATAAAAACTCAGAATTAATAATTTGCCTGTAAAAATCTTGAATTTATTATTGAAGCTTTTTTTATTGCGTTTCGTTTTGTTTCGTGAAATTTATAAATATTATATTTACATAATGTACTCTAAAAAATATCGCTCTATACT
>NW_017259198.1:925588-933081 GCF_001594045.1 Atta colombica
TGAAAGTAGATACTTTTAAAATCCGAAAAGTCTATTTTCTTTAAGAGTTACGCATAATGAAAGGATGAAGGCCGACTTTATATATGTTAATACGTAATAAAACTCCATTTTCCTCTGTAAGGATAATTTCGTGAAGGATAATTCGCAAGAATATTTTTTTCTTGGTATTTAATTGTGAGTACACATATATATTATGCTTCTAAAATTAAAATTTCTCAGTTCTGTTCATTCTAATTTAAATACTAAACAGATACGATTTATAAAGTCGATTAATCACATTTGAAACGTTGCGGACAAGTTGAACAAGGTGGATTGTTGATTGATTTGAAAGATAAACATGTTAAAATATTATGGTATTACAAAAGTATTGAGCATAAAAGTAATGATTAATGGCATGCGATGAAATCAACAATTCTACAGGAGACTTGAAACAAAATAATGCAGAAACTTTCTATGGACTTTCAGAACTTTAAAATTTGATATTTAATATTTTTTAAATGCTCAATTGATTTCCCTGACACAGGTTGTAAATAAATGAGAAATTTTGTTGCAATCAGCGAACATCGCGTTGCGATCTCGATGTTTGACAGGACACCATGTTAAGAGACTGTTATAGTAGCGAAGCGTATTCAACGACTGGTATAACAACTTGTTAGAAAACACGTTAGAAATGCCGTTTCGTCTGAATTGGCTTTTAAGCAACGCCTGCGACGATCGTGCCTGCCGTCTCGTCGTGAAATGTATGTCAGTACGACGATATTGTTCCTAATTGCCTCCATTGGCAGGCAATGGATATTATTTCAGGCACGGCCACATGTGGTCCTTGCACGACGTTAATCTTGAATCACTCGCGTGACTGTCTTTGTTTCATTAACATGATAAAAACGCTAACTGTCGATAATCTACGAAAAATTACGGCAAACGACATAACAATCGGATAACATTTTGATTAGGGAATAGCAATTGTTATGGAAACTAGAACGATTAGCTTGTACCTTAAATATAAAAAAGTTTTTTATTTTTATATTACGTAGAGAAAGAGAAATATATATTTTTCTTTAAATTGTTGGAAGAACGGCAGTCTTAGCTTCCGTCTCTACAAATATTATTTCTGCTTATTTATTACCCTCTTCAAGAGGGAGAAGCAAAAGGCGCGACGAGGGATCTCAGATAACGCGGAATAAATAGAAATGTCGATATGTAAGAGTGTACTTGCTTCAAGATCAATAATTTCAAGTCCTGTTTCAGCATCCAGTTCTGTCATCGATGGCCATTGCCCCGTCGTCGTCTGAATTCTGTCGTCCTTTTGCAATCGCTTCTTGAAGTTTATGCGAATTGACAGCAATCATGTCTCGCATCTAGCGCGCAAATCGATCGATCGGCACTAATTGAGCCGGTCATAGGCAGTCTTAGACTTATTAGCAACGCGAATCTTGTTATTCGCGATTACTCGGGTTGATTGACCTATCTTATTCTAACGCTTGCTTCCAGTGTGATCTCTTGGCGCGCGTTGCGGCTTGCTAATCTTTTCGCATGAATGCCTGATATCGATACTTTGGCTATTATTTATGAGAAAGACGGTCTTCATGCATCATCACACATTGTTATTTTACAAAAAATTTTTTGCTAAAGTATCTGTAAAGAGATAGCTAGATATAAATTTAAATATTTAAAAATTTACAATATTTGCATACAAATTTAAAAATAATTTTGTTGGATTAACTATTAAAATAATTATGTAGTTCAAGCTGCTAGAATATCAATTTTTTTGCAGCATTGTCCATGCTTAAATTTCATTTATAATTATTTTGATGATATAACAAAATTATTTTTAAATCTGTATCTAAATTGTTAAATATTTCAGCAAAATCATTATTTTTTTAGTATTTAATGTGTTATTCGTTTTCTATTTTGCGGTCTTTATTAAGATCTTACAATTTGTAAGGAAAGAGTTAATGAAGAGAGGTGAGAGGAAGAATTACGTATATTGCATGTAACAACACAAATTACATTTTAGTATAATAAATAATTTATGAGATAACTTTCCATCGTAATTTAGACTTTTCATTTCATTCATAATAGCAAGAAGAAATATCATTTACAAAAAAATGAGATTCGTAGAAAGTAATGTTACACAAAAAAATAATCCCGGAAGAGTAATATGTTTCCAAACACGTAACACATTTTAGATATCTACTAATAATAGGTAACAACGTTGCGAAATGTGCGTACGCGTGCTCCGAAACCAATTAACATTTCATTTACACTGTTTGCGTCACTACCGTCTATCCGATGATTTACATATTGTCAATCGTGTGTGACTTTAGAGTTTTTAATGGAATTCTTCGCGGTATTTCCAATTTCTTCAAAACCAAGGTTATTCTTCCTGTTTACATATCATAAATGTTAAGACAAGTTTACACTAATTGGCTTTTTTCTTTGTTTATTATTGATATAAATAAATTTCTAACGGCGAAATTTGGACTGTTTATTGATCAACAAAACTGCAAATTTAATCCGGTTAGAAATTCTTGGCAAGCATTGTCGAGGGTCAGTCTAAATGTAGTTTTAGGCAGTCAACAAGATTGAGAAGTGCTCAGAACGTAAACGTATCTTATGCCTTCAATACTCTGTTTCTTGTCTAAAATAACGTTCGCATTTTCTCCAAACTCTACTTTTAGATTATATAATACATTATCTTTCTTTCTCCATACAAATTTTTCTAAAAAATTTTCCCTTACTAAAATAATCAATTACTAGAAAAAAATACAAATTTATCAAAAAAGTGTATAATCCATAATCTAAAAATAAATTATTGTATCGCAATTATTGTATTGTATTATTGGAACACTTTCGATGAGTTCTTATTTTAACGGACGGAATATACTATCAACTTCACGATCAAAGTTCAATTTATAATCGATCGATGACGTTGGTTACTTACGTATTGGTTGTGAATGATAATAGAATGATTTTGTAAATTAATCTGCAGACAACACAGGAATGTATTATGAATTGTAAAAAGAAACAGGAAAGAACTAATAGAAAAATCATCAATAAAATTATTAGCATTATGATAAATTGATACTTGTCATTTCTTTACATATTTAGGTAATGATTTATAAGTTCGCGACTCTTATCCCTTTTAAGGAATGAAATTAAATGCAGGTAACTGATTAATTCATCGGAGTATAAAATACTTTGGTCAGAATGAAGTGCCGTTGTGCGCGAGTATCATTCCAAACGATACGCGTTTTATCACATAAGAGAGTTCGTTAACAGCAACAATACGATATTAGGTCGTTAATAATAGTCCATTCATACACGAATGATTAATCACATTTTTATACATATATGATACAAGGACAAGGGAAAAGCTCGCTGTTTATTTATAATTATACACTTGTTAGGATCGCTTTTAAAGCTAATTCTTGAATAGCAAATTCATCAACAAATTAATAAATTAACCGAAGCTTCGATAAATCTCACGGGAAATGCATTAATTGCTACTCGAAACATCGATAAGAATATACAATTGGATATCAATGTCCTTGCGTCGCAGCTGTGCTTTCACACGAATTAATGAGACTAAATTAGAATAAATGAGGATCGCGTGATCCTCAGGGCCAACAGACGGACGTATTAAAATACAAATCGCAACCGATGTTTCCGCAGCCGCTTTTAACTTCCTTCTGTACGGAGGTGTACGACCTCCCGAGATGACTCCTCGAATCACTGGGCTCCTCTGAAAACACGTGATGAACTGGACCACGAGGACGTGTCAGTACCGTTAAGAACGGAGTCGGCAAAAAGCGAACCACGTGATCAAACCAGGCATACGTGCATCACTCGTTCCGAATTTTCTGCTGAATTCGCGCAAGAGCTCGGTCGTACACAAAGTATTTACTATTGCAAAATGTCTTTTAAATATGAATTCGACTTTGTAAAATATTTTAGAGACTATTAGAAAGCGCTTAGTACTGGACACTTTCGAAAAAAAAGTTGCAGTCTTTAAATTATAAATAAATATTTAAATAATTAAGTAAATTTTTTGAAAAAAAAAGCTCATTTAATCTCGGTGAGCAACTAGAAGTTCTAGTCTCGATTACGTCTTTCACTGAGACTTCTTCAGAATCTATGTTAGTAAAAAGAATCTCGGTCGTTTCAGTTTAATTATTCGTAATTCACTGCGCGTAGTGTATTATTATCTACGCAGATAACCAATTAAAACGAAGAAATCGTACTTAGCGTTGATAACGATAAGCCTCATTAACGTACGTAATGTCATGACATCGAGTGACGTAATCGACGTTGCCTCTTACAACGAGAAACGGTGTGCCGAATCTAGCACACGCGAGACATTTTGCAACGGCGCGATTATGAAACTGAATAAGATGCGGGCCATAAAAGAAATAATATAGAGGGAAGGGAAACACGCGCGCGCACACACACACATACATACACACACACACACACACAAATATGCACGCACACACGCACACGCACGCACGCACGCACGCACGCACGCACGCACGCACGCACGCACGCACGCACACGCACACACGCACACTTGTCAGAATAATGACAACTGCGGTATAATAACGCTGTGACGATCCAGGGCTGGAAAGTCAAGGACTAGAACTCTTGTGTCGGAAAGTGAGTCAGCAGCGCGCGGTATGGTATAGACAGAGAACAGGATGAGAAAAATCCGAAACGAATCTTGCACAACGAGAGGAAACGAGAACGAAAGTATAACCATCGCGGAGAAAATCCGGGATGAACGATTTAACGCTCGGCCGAGCAATGGTGGATAGGTAAATAGGTAAGCATAGAAATCCTCAAGCAAGAGATTGAACACCGTTTAAACAATTTCTGATGATTCGCCATACTTGATATTTTTCAGAACTTGCTTAAAATAGATGAGAATGGATATCTTATTCTATTCTATGCATAATCTATCTCATTTTATCTTAAACAGGTTCTGAAAAATATCAAGATTGGCGGAGCAAACGTATGGTGTCCAATCTCTTAAGGATCTCTAGGTATATACACGGGAATGCGAACACGCGAAATTCCTCGCGAAATGATATTGCGGTTACACCGCGAGAATCGTCACAAACAACTTTCCATGTCTTACACATTCGAGAACATTCATGCTCGCGATAAAACATGCGATATTACATGCGCCACTCGAGAGACAAATGCTGTGTAAGTAACGGAGGAATGAACGAAAGAACGAAGAAAAAGCGTTGAAGCTCATGCATTAGAGAGGTCTGATTGATCATAACGAATTAGTTCGTCATTTGTTTATGCCAATCACCGTAATTTATTTCCATTAAATTCTATTAAACATTTCTTTCATCGGACAATCATTGATCTTATCGATATGTCAATATCTCTCTGGTTTGAATCGCACTGAATCAAAGACCATGTAACATGCGAATTTATTCGCCTGTTTCGTGTATGTTGCAGATGCCCTCGAGAGCACGGTGTTGCCGAAACTACATCTGAATAAACGAGTTGTAAGTGACCGATTAAGATATCATCGATTGCATGACAAGTAGAGACGAAGCTAATTTCGTTTCATAATAATAATAATATTTTATCACGATTGTGATTAGTATCTGCTTAACGATAATGATTTATTGTAATAATTAAAAGTAATGATAAAATCAAATTTTACTGCTGCAATAGAGAATTAAATTAATATCGATCCATCATTTTAATGACCGACTTTCTGCAATTAGCATCATCAGTGCCTTTCGCAAAACATAAATGCATTGATATAACTTTAAACAATATTTCTTGTCTAAAGAATATAACTCTTTATCATCGTTATTTTTGATTATATAAACACATGAACTTCCTATAACGAACCAAGAGCCTTTGTTAAGCTTTGAATAAGCTTTCACGTCATTATGCGCTGCGGCACATTTGTACGAGATATCATTTCCATGCGAAAAGCCCGTTCATAGAATGACAGGAAGTAGTTCTTTGCAAATTTCACACACATATATATACAAATTGTCCAAATCTCCGAAGCGCGGGATAGCAGATCGTCCCTCCGAGGTCTCGAACTCATTAGCCATGACCTGCCTCTACCCGAGATCGCGTGAATGTATTTTACATTGCACGGTGCATAGATATACGTCCATTCAGAAATTAAGTCGGAAAATGTTCTGATAAAAATGAAACTGCTTTAGATTTTTTGTTAAAAATTCAATTTACATGCAAAAAGTATAATATTTCGCGATTCTTAACATAAAAAATAGTCTGCGTGAAATTTCGCATCTTCTTTCGAATTTTTATTTTTTTGAAACGATAAAAATTGAAAAACAGAAAACTTAACATTTTTTGATATAACAAATTCCTAGAAGTTTTTTCGAGGTCGAAATTATGTATAATGTCTTTCTATTTTATTATTTGGCTTTTTCTTATTGCTTATCTGATAAGCTAATCCTTACATAATACTATATTTTTAATACTATATTTTTGCAATATGTATTTCCGGGTAATACTAATCTAATTTGCCTTACTAATTTCTTTCATTAATTACGCTGTTGATTGTGAAAGGTGAGAGCGCGATTTCAATCCAGGCACAGTCCGTTACGTAATATCGAGAAATCGGTATCAGCTTATCGATATGGTTAACAAGCACAATGGAATCCATTATTTGTCTTATCTCATTGATAGTGAGGGATATTTATTTCAATCCTGCGATCTCAGAGTTATTAACGCGCAAGAAATGCACCCAAGTCGAATTGCGTATGCAGCCAATTAACGTGATTACGATCGGTCATGCGAGTTCAATGCACGTCGTTGCGCGATCATGGCGCGTGAACCATCGCCTTTCTTTCCTTCTTTTACTCGCTGTTTATAGATGGAAATGACGTCACTGTTATGCTAACGCCGGACGGTATGCAAAATAATGCAAATGACATGTCAAAACTGCTCACCCTGCGTCTTTCTATGTATAGGACATAGCGGTTTAACGTCTGTAAAAGAAGTATTTGATGGCGAAAAAGAGGTTTATCCGATCTATAAATTTTCTTCATTCAATCCGACGATCCTACCTCGCTTTAAATGGTTACTTACAGAACAGCTATCATAGAACAGCTATCTTAGTATACGCGGAACTTTGACATTCACATTTTTTTACCTGCATATAATTATTGCACATTATATTGATCGAACGAGAATATTTTTTGAACTATAGTCAGTAAATTGAAAAGCGCTCATAAGCATATTTTATGTTCTTTTGAATTTTGGAATGTATGCATTTGATACAACGAATAAAATCTAATGTTGTTTTTATATATTTAAAAGATTAAATTAATTTTTTTATAATACAATAACATGCGATTTATTGGTTGATAAATGTAAAAATATTTGAGTTGTACTGAAAAATATCTGAGTGCATAATGCACGTAATCACACATGATTATATTATAAAAATAGTTTATCTCTGTCTATATATAGTATAATATATAATA
>NW_017259198.1:933181-956867 GCF_001594045.1 Atta colombica
CGAATTATATAGCAACTCTTAGAAGTATATGTATTAAGATTCTAATGATCGTAATACTTTCTCATAAGTTAACTCTTACTTTATCGTACAAACTGTACCGCCTCTTATCTGTAGCCCCACATTGATGATTGCCGAAGCAATGATAATACGCTGATAAGAATTGCCTGGATCACCGGGTTTATCAGCGTTTGGCCATCGCTTTTCAGCTTGGCTGATATAATTGAGTATCGAATGTATCACGCGCAACTAGAATCGACTTGAATGTTTTGCAGGTGCTACAACGGTGGTAATTACCGTCAGGCTGGGCGTGTGTACTAATTACAGGCATTAGATAATTATTGTTGTGTTAAGCCAGCCGGGACGTTTTACTTTCATTACTTTCCTTCACGGTCTGCTTGAATAGACCGTGAAAATTACGATCTTTCGTGTATGCGATTACAGGATATTACAAAGTACAACGTAATAGCAATAATAAGCAATACGTTTCGCTTGCTATTACGAAACGTTAATACGTTATACAGTAAGCGATGAGTAATGCTTTATTATTGGACACACCGTATATCGTGCTTTCTGATAATTGCTTATCTTTGGTATCTTTAGTTACACGGTGCGTGTCCAATTTAACTCTTAAAAGTCCACTTCTCTACCCATCGCGTTGACCTCCTTTCGGTGGTCGACCGCGTTGATCATCTCGGTATGTAACGTTCACTTCGAGTCTACAATGCACAGTGTTAACATTTGAAAATATTAATAATCATCATTACAAATGCCCCACGCGATATGCTTGGTCTTGACACGGCGAATTACATAATCCTCATTCATCTTCTACGTACGTGAGGTATTTCATTGCTATTCTTTTATAAATATTCATCGCGTAACAAAACTAACAAACACATGTATGATATATTATTGAGAGATGTATTCATATGCGATTTTTTGTTGCAGATAAATCAGATCGAAAGATGCAGGCAGCACCTCTGCTGTCGTTCCTCCTTTTGTATCATTCGGGGTGGACCCACGGGCTTTGCAAGTTGAAAAACAGCACCACAGCATGGTGCGACCAACTGAAAGACCTCAAGGACATCGAGACGCATGATCTGGAAACCTTGAGTGCTCCGGTCGCACAAGATGTTTTAATTCCTGGCCTCTTTGACAATTTGACTAACCTTAGGCATCTTGACTTGTCCGATGGCGATCTGAAGAAGATCGAACCAGGAAGTTTTCGAACTTTAAACAACTTGAAATCTCTCAATCTTGGCGATAATCGCATCGAATACCTGGATCTAGCTTCCTTGGAAGGTCTGATCCATCTGCGAAGTTTAAACCTGCGGAGGAATGTCATCCGACAACTGCCACCTGCACTGGCGCGTCTAAAAAATCTTAAGCATCTAGACATTCACAGTAATCCACTCGAGTGTAACTGCGCCACCCTTAAAGTCCGCGATCTTATCGTACAGAGGGGCGTGACGGTGTCGAAGAAAGTCGTGTGCGCGGGTCCCGGCAACATGAAGGGCACATCGCTGATGAAACCAAGCGCGATGATCATTTGCAACTTCGAAGAGCAGGATCGGGAAATGCAAAACGATCAAGCGGAAGGGTCTGGAGAATCAGATTTAGGATCCGGAGACGTGTTGGATGGATTCAATGAAGAGGAAGAAGAGGAAGAAGAAGAGGAAGACATAGAAGATAAAAACAACACATCGGAAAAACCGAAAGAATCAGAAGTTGAAACGCCTTTCCCGACCGTGTTGATAGATTCCACGACAGAATCTTCCACCTCGAGAATAACCGTGGAAGTCACTACTGGCATAACAATGAATTCTTTACAACATAGCACGGAGGACGAAGAAATTTTCTTCGATAACGAAGATAAGAAGGAACAAACATCCACGACTGAGATGTCGCAAAAGAAGGACATTAAGGATGTCTTGTTTTATCCAACTGCAGGTTCTGGCGATGGAGATGAAGGTTCTGGCGAAGGATCTGGTGCTACTGGAACGCATTACGATGAGGAGGAGACTGAGAAGGCAGATACTAGTGAGGGATTCTTTGCCACGGGCGCAGGCTTTTTGAATACGTTTTTTGGATTTGGAACTTCCGTGACTACGTCGACAACTAAAGAGCCAAATCTTGAAGAGGAGGAATTTATACATGTATCGACTACTAATCTGGCCACTGAGGAGACAATCGTGTCTGACAAAAGCTATTCAGTTGAAGCCGGTATTGAAAAATCCACCGAGGTTACCACAAAGGTCATACCGCCTAATCTTAACACGAACGACGTAGTGATAGCATCTTCTGATATAATCGATGATTCTAAATCTGATAATATGATGGATAGAGATAACAATGAACAAGCAGTATCTTCACCTAAGCAATCCAAGAAAGGCATGGGCTCATATGTCGTTCTGGCGGTTCTACTCGCCATAGTGGTGGCGTTGATCGGTTTCGCCGCGTATAGAGGCGATATATGTAAAAAGAGGAAGTCACGCGATGTAGAAACCGGCACTGAGATGAAGGAGATACAGAAATCTCTTTTAGAACACGGTGAAAATTCGATTCAACCGAAGAAAGAGGAGAACACACCCTACGTAACGGAACTCGAGAGCGATCCTCTCGTGAAAGTCAAATCTGCTAATGATGATGCAAAAATTGATGAGATCCACGATGACGACTATCAAACGCGAGAAACGCCGCGTCTCAATGGCACTGTTGATCATTCAGAACCCGTGAAGCCGCCTAGGAAGCAACTTTCACAGGACGAAAATGCAATTTTACAAGATGATGAGGTGAGAGAGGAGAGACCTCGGGTGGACATAAATTCCTTGAAGAAAAACTTCCTGGAGGATAGGAATCCGCAACCCTCTACTTCGGCGACGACCAATGGACCGACGACGCATTTTCCAGAGCCCAATGGACCACCGCTCAGTCCAGGGGCTCAAAGAGTGAAGATCACTCTGCAGGAGATTCCCGACAGTGTGCCAAAGACGCCTATACTCATTACACGAACAATGGCTGGTGAGAATCTAGTCAAGACGCCATGAAGCAGTCCTGGGGAGAAAATCTACGAGAGATAACGAACGTTATATCGACCGATCGTGTTCGTCTGTCAAATAGAAATCGAAAGACAAATATGTGTGGAAATGAAGGAGAAAGTTTTTTTTTTAAAGAATGCGACATACAGATGTGATTTATAATAACGTTGTTGTTCCTAGGGCTGCACACGATTTGACTCTTCGCGATGGATTTTCGTGATAAAGAAAGATTACCGAGTCAAAGACCATATATGACAGTGGCTAGGGGATAGCTATTGTTTTCGGCAGGAAGCTGAAAGTGTGCAAAAGGTGACTGAGGAACAGTTGTAATCTCAGGCCATGTTTCGTTGAATAATTGGACGCACGAAATGCTATATGTTATATTTGTTAAAGCTATATGCTGTGCAGGATGTCCTTCGGAAAGATATTGTAATATTTTTTACATATTTGTAACTATATCATTCATTGTGTTTGACTATTCACAAGAAAATCTCGCAAAGTCATAAATTCTAATTGTCGACTTGGAATTCTAATTTGAAAATTTATGTGAGCGAAGTAAATAAATGAATTTATTTACTTTTAATATTAGAAGTTTTGTATTCACTAGATGAATCAAGCAAATTACTATGAAAAAATGGAGAAAAATATTTCAGATTTTAAAGAATCAAGAAAATTCAGGAATCTTTTTTTAAATAAGATTGTAATATTAAAACTCTAAAAAATAAAAATGACTAATAAAATGACTCTTTAATATTTCTAATATTAAAGAATAAAGAATAAATAAAGATTTATATTTGCTTAAAGATCCAGAAAATTGTCGAAATCTTACAATTTTTATCCCTTATAATTCTTTTATCAATGCAATTCTTGTCTTTTCTTCTTAATTTAATTGAGTGAAAATGAATGATATTTTGGACATCCGCATTTATGCTATTCGCGTAGGAGTGAGTATAGCGCGAATGGAGCAATGTACGAAGTTAATATTATAGTACACTAGTCAGGCTTCCTAAAGAGTCTCGCGTGTCCTGCGAGCACCAGAACGAGGACATCGAGAATTTAACGGTATTCATTATCGCGCGAGATCGCATCGCGAAGATCCTTAGATTAATCGAGGATCGACGAAACGTTCGCCGTACGTCAGGCATCGATGAGCATTCCAGTTCTGCCATATTTTTTTACGCACGAACCATCGAAGATTAATGAAATCATCGGCCTTACGCCGTCTTTCGATCAAATCACAGATTGTTTGCCAATGCGTACCTCGTAATTTTTAGAGTGACTTGTTAGCGTTTTACATAGGAAACGTTTATACGCGTTTTGGACACGGAGGAATTTGTAATTTAATGAAAAGAGTTTGTCAATTATGAATAATGATCTTTGGAACAGCTTTAGTATGGAGCTACAGAGTACGAACGTTTGAACAATACTGCTAACATTGTAGACCTATTATTCACGTGAGAGAAAATATATACGTAATATCCTGTTATCACGTTTCTGCTCTTGTAGTAGACGCGATCTCCTTGCGATCATAGAGGCACATGTTTCAGAAAAGCAGTGACTCGTATTTTCATGTGCATTAATGTATTTATTCGTTGCATACGATGCAAATTGAGAGACAAATTTCGTGTATGCGTGTGACGGATGCTCCATCCTCCATGATTGCGTGATTATCAGTTAAATGGACGCGTCATGTAGCTGTGCGCGGCCGCACGGCGTGACATGCGCCGTAATGCGTTATCATATTATCCATACTATCGACTATTATTCCTTACATTCTTTAAGTCAAAATGTGTCGAATACTGTTAAGGCGTATATGATTTAATTTTAAAATAGCGCGAACCCCGTTAGATCGAAACTTGTCCCAACGACGCACATCGTCAGATTTAACTTAGCGATAAAATAAAAAGCTCAGTGAAGACTTTATTTATATGTTCAGCCTTTGATCAATAAAAGAGAGTGTTATTTTGTTGATCCATCATGTACTTTAATCATGCGTCATGGATATTCTTTGGCCTCGCTTTGTTCTCATATTCTCGAACACGTCACCAATATTACGCGTGATTTTATATACATTTATCTGTTACATAATTATTACCTGATGACACTTTGCGTCTAAAGAAAGCGACATAAATCACGTTGACTATCAATATTCGTATAAAATGAAGTATAAGTAATGAAGAAATATAAAATATATTTCATAACTTTTCATGTCAATGTCCTTCACATATATAAATATTACTTTAATATCTGTTCATAAATTTAGATCGTGTAAACTAAATGAAAATTTACAAGTCTTAAATATTTTTATATCCTTTTCTTATAAATAATAAATAATAAATAATAAATCCACACAAAATATAGTCGATAAAAGCGCAAATAAAACGCCCACTACGCAAAGTAATGATTATTGGGATATTACTAAATTTGTATTAGATATTTAATGATCTAATTATTTACAATTTATAAATATTAGCGTTTATCGCTTCTTACTTTCGTAAATGATATATTAATATGATGAATGATTAGTTCATAACTATAATCTTGAAGTATCTTAATTCTTTTTAGATTGAGAAGAAATTACCGTAATTCGAAATTGACGTGTCTTCGTTACATTCAAACTGGTAATCTGACGTTATTATAGCTAGAATCTCTATAGAGGAGACAGTGTTCCAAGAAGACGCTTGTACTTTTGCTCTTCTTCGGAGTAAACCTTTTACTATTGGCCAGCCGACTCATTTGTCATTTCCTTGATTACTAATCTTCCTTAGGCAATATGTGTATTTAACACAAGGGAAAAAACCGGTTTGACAAGATAAAACCGCCGTAATATTATCGCGCAAACTAATATGTGTTATCGTAGATCCGTACCCACCCTGTTGATTTAGCGTTGATTTGGATCGTAGAAAAACGACTTTTGTATCAAAAGAATAAGTTTTAAAATTACAAAGTTCCATATTCCGCAAAATGTACAATGTAATATTAATTGTGTTTCCAGTCGATTTATAAACACGGTGAGAAAATATTAAAAATCTACATACTACTTTTTTTTTCTTATATTTTTATTAAATTTTTATTAAAATATCAAGAAAGTTTTATTATATGTTTTGAAACAATTCACAAATGGAAATAATTTAAGACTCGCGTTCCATAAACGATTCTCTGTAGCCACTCTTGGGTTCTCGTTTGAGCTCCTTGATGACAATGGAACGGTTCGAATTCATTACTTGGACGTCGGAATCTTCATCGTCGGTCACGTGCTCGTTTCTAAGCACATATCTTCTCTTTCTCTTCTTCGAGGTAGGCGTCTGCGGCCTTGGCCTGTCCTTGCTACTGCTGGACTCGAGAGTCTCGTCCACAATGCTACGCCTCCTAGCTCTGCGCACTGAGGAAGTTCTAGGATTCGTATTATGCAGTTGACTCGTGTCACATATGTTACCACTGGAATTATTTCTCTCTCTTCTGATTCGTTCCTGCCGGCGTTCTTCCCGTCTCAATAGATCATCTTCACTCTGAGTCCGTTTTCGAGGTCTCCTCGTACGTCTTTTCTTTGTCCGTAGATTATCCATAGAATTTATGGAACGTAAAGTACCATTTTCGATGGAAATCTCATTTAAAGCATCCATGGAATGAACTAATCTTTGCATCTGGACTGCTTCCTCATAACTAGGTGGACCGACTAATTCTAAAGGATTAATTCTGATTTCCTCTGGAGCCTCCAATGCCTCTATTTCTTCCAAACGCTGATTCCTAAAAGTATGATGAAATAGAGCTTTTCTTTGATTTCATCGCGCTATTGTAGCTAGGTATATTATCTGTAGCGTAATTTAAATGTTGAAAGATTAATTATAAAAATTTTTGTGTAATACACATTTATTCTATAATAAATTTAATTAATTTGAAGATAATTGATAATTAGAAAAATTTTGCGGTTTATATTTATTAAAAATTTTGCTAAATTAAAACATATAATTATACGTTGGTATAAGTAACGCACTCTCTGATATCACTTTTAAAGAGATGAATAATGTACCAACTTGCGAAATTGTAATGTAAACCTAGTTCTAGACAGATATCTGTCTTATCTGTTGCAGGTAGGTGTGTCCACTTTCCCTAGCATACATTTTCTTAGTTATTCATTTTAATTATGTTGAAAAATATTGTAAACATAACGCGAATATTAAATTACTCAAACATTTATTTTGCTTATTGTATCATAAAATGAAGGTTGTGTATTTATTGATGGCATGCCGCGCATATTGATTTTACTTAAGCGAGGCAAAGTAAAATATCTTTAGATGTATTTTGCATATATATATATATATACACAGAAAACTTAACAATTAGTAATCCGAAAACATCTTTACCTCCTTTGCAAACGTCGTAATCGTTCTCTCTCTTCTGCTAATTCCATTTGCCGTCTCTGCTCAAGGACTCTTCTCTTTATCTTTAGGGTGTGCTTAATCGATATCACGCTGCCACACAAAACGACTAGAATAAGTAAACTGATCATTACCATTCCCCAAGTTCTGTCTTTAGGATAATACAAGTTAGTATTCCATTCATTGAAACATGCGGCTTCCCACGAATAGCCGGAAACGTTCGCCGGACTTTGACAAATCAAAGTCGACCTCACAGTTTTGGATGGAGGTTCCATTAAGTACTCGAAGGTGTCATAGAGTTGCATACAGTCGCATCTCCATGGATTATCCTCTAAACGGACTGTGATCAAATATAGATTGTTTTGAAATATGTTAGGATCCATTGCCTCCGTCAAGCGATTTCCTACGAAGTAATTGATTAATTACATATAAAACATAAGTGCAAAAGATTCAAGATCTACACAAAATAAAAATGCAGAAACAAATCAATTTCAAAAATACAATTATACTCAAATATAATAATTTTCGAAAATCATGCATTATCGATAAATTTCAATGATTAATTAGATTTTTAATTAAAAAATTTATATAATTAGAAAATTTGAAATTCTTCTTAATAATTAAAGAAAATTTTTTAACTTTTACAAAATGAAAAAACTATTAGAATATATAATACTGAAACATATTTTGAGGCAAGAAACACGATTAAATAATAAATTATAACATATTCTCTTAAGAAAAAACTGTAATTTTAAAATTAGATTCTCATCCTCTAAAAATTAATGTCCTATCATTAACAATTCAATTCTATCAAATATCTTCTTGAAATTGTTTTCTCGTAAATGACTCAAAGATTGGTATGTACCTGATAAGTCGATCTTTTGCAATAATGGTAATTCAGTAAAGCTGTCATTGTGTAACTCGACGAGTCTATTTCTCTGCACGTCTAGTATTCTTAATGTCTTCGAATTTAAGCCGCGCGGTAACGACTGCAGATGATTGTCTTTTAAATTCAGAATTTTTATTCTGGATAGATCTTCTAGAGAATTCGCCCTAAAGTAATTAATTAGATTGAAGGATAGATCTAATGTCGTAATAAAAGACGACAGATACGGGAATCGGTACAGAGAGTTGTAGGAAAGATTTAGAAGTCTGAGATCGATGTTATCCCTGAATGCTAGCTTGTGAATTTCTCCGAGACTGTTCGCAGATAGATCCAGTACTTGAAGCTTTATCAAACCTTCAAATGTGCTAGCATTCAATAGCGCCAAGTTGTTCGAGTTCAAGTACAAGTGCGTCAGCTGCCTGTTTTTGATGAAAATACGATCTGGCAGTAAACGAATTGTGTTGTGAGAGAGTCGAACCTGCGTTAACGACGGTAAACCATGAAGACCGGGTCGGTCAAGATTACATCTCGATACGTCCAGTTTTTTTAGCTTTAGGTGTTCTAGGGTCGAATATCTACAAACGAGTAATGTATTATATTATTTGTAAAATTCCTATTAAAGGTTTTTATTTAGTAAGAATTATCAAATCTATTAAGCGATTCTTTTCGATGATTAATTTAAAATTAAAATTATAATCAAATAAGATTTCATTACCGAGTGCTGTACACTAATGTAGGATTATTGACCAGTCGTAGCTCCTCTAATTCTGGAAATCCAACAAAAGTGTCTGGATTCAGATAATTTAGAGCGCAGTCAGACATATCCAACCATCGCAATGTCTCGCTGACAGGTATTTGAATACTTTTCAGCGGATTTCCTGCAAGACTTAGAGTATTCAGCGCCGAAAGTCCATTTAAGGATTCATTGCCGAATACTTTTATAACTAAAACAAATAAAATTTTTATTAGTTTAATACATACGTGCATATTATTGAATTTTAAGAATTTTTTCTATATATTTCTACGCAAAAAAGATAAATTTCCTTAAAGATAAATATCATTAAATATATATTATATCAAATATTATATATATTACTAAATTAAAATATGTCCATAAATACGTTTCTTTTTCAAATTGATATTAATTATTATGATAATATCGATTTTATAAACAAATATGATATTTTAATAGATATATCTTTTTAAAGATCATCTTTAAAAAATTCTTTATATAAATCATTATAATAAATATTTTTAATAACACTTATGACTATCTTGATACACACGGCAATGGCCGGCATCCACTGCCTGAAGCACTTCGCTGGTTAGCCCTTTCAAGTCAGGTAATAGATTCCTTGAGATGTATAGAACTGCCAGGGATGGTAGCTGGCTAATGGAAGCAATATCTGCCGTATTTGCGATGAGGTTGTCTGATAGATCTAGTCTACGAAGCTTTCTTAATTTTTCGATATTATTCGGCAAGGATTTGAGCTGATTCTTGGCCAGATTTAAGTACTGTAGATCAATCAGCTGATTGACTTCGTTGGTGATCTCACTTATACGATTACTCGACAAATCCAGATGCTCGACCTATTACAGAAAAAGCTAATTTTAATTAGTAATTAAATGATTTATTAGACAATCATCTAGAAGAATATATTTGTCTGAATTGGTAGTAGTTTAATTATCTTGATCATATCTTCTTCATGATTCTCATCGTATATTTACTGTACTATTTTATATTACTGTACGATATATTACTGTACTATTTTATTTTACACGATTTTATTTTACACGATAAGCTGCAATGAATTGTTATCTTACAATGAAATTTATAATAAAATACCGCTAACAAAAGAAGTATTACTCATCGTATATATATTCACCACATTACTAATATTTTCGGGAAATATCAGTATTCCCTGCTTCGAACACTCGATAGTTCTGGGTAATTGAGTAAGGCGGCACAGACACCTGCCAGGACATATGCTTTGGCACCTCGTAATTGACAGAATTGTTAGCCACGTGATTAGCAGTGCAAGAAACACGCCGCGATGTCTCATTGATCCTTCCTCCATGTTTCTTTTTTATCACCACGAATCAGGTCGAATAGTTGCGCATAGTCCACATTCTTGCAATTCAATTCGCCTCCAAAATGACGTTTACGGCCTCCCGATCGCACATTGCCAACGTCGAAATCTTTGTTACGTATGAGAGAAGTTATACGAGAAAATAAGATCGCTCACTGAAAATTCTCTCGCTCCGAATCGATGATCGAGCGTACTGGTTCTTCGAACCGTGCTAAGAGCACTGAGAGTTAGTAGCTATCTTGATAAGTAACGCACGGTACGTCGCACGATATCTTTGTAAGATAACCAGACCGCCGTGTCGAGGTGTTGACTGCGTTATTACGTGCAAAAGGAATGATAAAAGGAGAACCGGATAAAGATAGAGAGGTGAATACACTTGTAATTATGTGAAGGTTTGTCCGCAGGATGAATGGCATCCGATATTAATCTATTCTGTTCATATTGATAACGGTTTGAGTCTCGTCGAGAACTATTTTATTTACTACTTAAATCTATGTTTTATATGTATTTATTGTTCAATTAGCAATTTCAATAGCAGTTTAATATTAATCATATTATGCTTATATATAATGTACATTTATTAATTAATTAAAAGACGTTGATTTTGATCAAATTTCTGCGTGCGTCCGCAACTTGTTCGAGCTTTAACCTCATCAATTTTTCGCTACAGTATTAGCATCGCTAAATTATTGAGACGTGGATATTTTAACGAGCTCTGGCGAGATCCGGAGAAACAGGTTTTCCACAGAGGAGACATGAATGGAAATCTGAATGGGCAGTGCTGTGGAAAATGTAAGACATTAGATAAATATCTCAAGTATCCCAAAAGCCGATATTGAAGCGGGCATCTCAGTGGTCTAAGCCTCTCTCGGCTGACCCATGCGGATATTTTCCTCCCCTCGCGATGCTGTCACCGCATTACGATCTTTCTCCATCGTTTTTTTTTTTCGATCCGACAAGATCGTGCGGTTTCTTCTTTCCGCTGTTTCCAATATAGAAATTAGATCAAATGGAATTCGTTATCATATTTATCACATTTATATTTATATTTTTTATTATTTCGTGTACATGATTACTAGTAAAGCACAGATTGCTAATGATCATTTTTTCATGGATTGCAACATTTTTTATATTATATTTATAGAAAAGAATATTTATAAATACTAAATTATTTGAATTTTGAAAAGGAAAAGAATAATCTTAAGATTCTTACTTTTTCAAGAATCTAAATTTTCAATTGCTAAATTTATGGTTTAGATATTCGAAAAAGAAAATTCGTCAGAAAAAATAATATTTCTAATAATTTGGAAATGCCAAGATTTTCGAATAAAATCTTTATTACAGTTAATAAGAAACATAATAAACTACCTAGTCAGAAATAAATTAATGATAAAGACATCTCAATGTAGAAATATGGTATAAGATTATAACATGAAGAATTTAAACGTACATATAATGCGATTGAATAAAAATCTAAAAGAGTTAATATTAATTACACGAGTTAAGGACAATCTAGATGCCTCAGCCACGTATTTATGCAGAAGAAGCAAGTGACTTGTGATTATTTGTTCGGATTGCGGTGAAAAAGACTCGGTCTAAGGCTCCACCCCTCAAAGAGAAGGATTTAAAAAGACCTTATCCGCGCAGGACAGACTCGTTCTCTTTTTCACACGTCCGGTCGGGCCAATGGCGAGGGCAGGTCACACCCTCGGGAGGGTGCGAGAGGTTTAGCTAGCGCCGGCGCTTAGCCCTGGGCTTATCCGGTGGGGAAGAGGACGAGCTCTACCTGTTGATACTAAACCAACCCCTTCGCGATTTCGCAAATCCGGAGTTTCATCGTTGCACTCATGGTCACGCCCTTTAGTTCAACAGATATCCACAATTTTTTGTTAGTAACCCTCCTTTATGTGCGATTTTATGATATCATAAAAAGAAGTATCGTATTTTAGTAAGAAAATGATATAATTCGCCTTATTTACATCAAGTTTTTACAGATCGGAATTTTTGGGGAGAGCTTTCTGACATATGGTATATATCATATTGAGTCAATTTGTTACACTTATTCGTTAGGAAAGTAATATAGGTTTCACGATATATAACTGACTGCTTAATTATTCAATGTTATGGTTAAATAGAATAACAGATAATAATTATGATCTAATGATAATTGAATTATCTAATAGTCACATAAATATGGTTGAAAATTGAAAATTGAAAATTCTCTATATCGATTCTCCATATCGATTTCTCATAATTACATATTTCATAACAGAACACCGATCTCTTTTTTGACTATACCTTGCTCTTTAATCTATACAATTGGGTTCGTGATAGTGGTTGTGAATATTTACGCAAATATCGAATTCGTGTTAGGTGCAGTAACCGCCGCGAAATGAAGATTCCAACCACGAGAATGGCTTCAGGATCGATCATCTCGGCGCGTCGATTCCTTGGGCTCACCCTTGTGCGCCGAACACCAGCAAAATCAGGTAGCAGATAGCTATAATTAAAAGTCGATCAGGCCAGGCCTTTAGATACAGATAAAGAACCTTCGTCTGCGCGAATGTACAGTACGCTCCAATAACGATCATCTGATTGGTCACAAGCTTGTAATCAGTAAAATAAATAAGATAATTTTAAGAAACAACTAAATAGAAAAAAAAAAACTTTATATGAATAATACATAGCATAATTATGATTATACATCAAGATAGTTGTATATTGAAAATATCAATACATCCTTTAGAGAGATACAATTTACTGAAAATTACTGATTTTGAGCATATTAAAAGCATTGAACAATAGTGTTTTTAATATAAATATAATAATTAATCATTATTTTCCAGTATTAAATTCTAAGCAATATTAAAGAAATAGAAAATAAAGAAATAGAAATTAAATAAAGAAATAGAAAGAAGTAGAAATCAACTTAATAGAACTAAACGAATGACGCTCTTTTGCTGCATTGCGAAATTACTTCATGAGTTTCTTTTTGGTCAGAAAAAGATTCGTTTTTCGTAAAGTATCGAAATTATCTTTTTACATGAGAAATAAAGAAGAATAATAATTATCTGTTTTCTCTATAATCTTCACATTTGATGAAATAATTGAAGTCGTTTACTTACTTCAACTCCTTTTTACCCCTGTCGTTCCGAGCTGGTAGTCTCAATTCATCCCAATCGATGTTCCTCCATCGTCCTCGAGACGTTTTGCTGGCAGATCGGTCTCTCCGTCACTATTGAGGGCACCTGTACCGGAGAGGATATAATACCGGCGCGTGCTATCTGGAGTATATTTTTAACGCCTTCATTTCCGGCCGCGCTGGGACACCGGAAATAGCGGGACGATACCTCGCGGTGTTTCAGGTATTGATCAGTTCGAGGAGCCGGTGCTACACCACCCAACCATCCACCCCGTCAGAAGAGGAGGGAGGCTGCACGGCTCTGCAGACTCGAAGCTTCGACCCCCACACGGTCCCCCGCGTCTCCGCCACCCCCGCCACTGACGGCAGCGTCCCACTGGCGACGCCCCTGTCCGCCACCCCCAACCGCTGGCAGCGGCGTAACGTCG
This sequence comes from Atta colombica, assembly GCF_001594045.1. Classification (NCBI taxonomy): domain Eukaryota; kingdom Metazoa; phylum Arthropoda; class Insecta; order Hymenoptera; family Formicidae; genus Atta; species Atta colombica. The sequence continues at coordinate 947,142 of NW_017259198.1, forward strand.
AAGACGGATCTTTAGGTATCTCCGCCGTCTGCGCTCGGATCTTCGGACTACGCTCCGATGGCTCGGAGCGAACGAAAAGGGTGGTTGAGTGGGTGAGCGGATAGCTGGTGGGGCACGTTTTTAGGGAAGAAGCGGGAGCGGCGGAATGAACTTTGTTGCTTCACGGTGCACACCCGTCGCGACATGTATATAGAGGGTGGTATCGATGGCCGCGTCGATGACCAGAATATGGCTCGCTGATATACTGAAATCGCTCGAAGCACCGAACGAAGAATTGAAAAAAAAAAACTGAAAAAAAAAACAAATGAATTTAATTTAAATCTTTGAGAGATGTATAAAATAAATTAATATTAGCAAACTGTATTAATTGAAGTGAAACCGTCAATGATCGAAATATGACTCGCTGATAGCGAAGTCACTGGAAGTAGCGAATAATGTAAGAGTTTGAAAGAACCAAAGAAATACAAATGGATTTGATGCATTGAAAAAATTTAACAAAGTAATATTAGTAAATCCTATTAACAGAAGTGAAAAAAAAACAATATATAATGAGATTATGTATAATCTGTACAGAATTAAAAATTAATATTTGCATCTCTCTCTAGAATATAATGAATTTGATAGTAAATAAATAACTACTGAAATTAAAATCATTTTTCAATTTTTTAGCTGTTATGTATCTCCAGGCTTAAAAAAATAATTTTTTTTAAATGTAAACTAGAGAACAGTATTTTATTATTAACGTAAGAATATATTGTACGCGTTTGTTGCATTCACGTATTAAAAAATGATTCCTACAAAATATCCTTTTACGCATTATTCTATTCTGTGACATTATTCTATTCAAGCGAACGAGGACATATGGAGCATCATGCGCGCAGATTTGCGATTTCGAAGTAATTTTATTTTTCCTAAACTCATCCCGATCTTTCGCGGCAGTCCTTAAGCCGGGTTATAAATAACAGCTTATCTTTTGTCAGCTTCAACGCCGCCGCGACCCCGCATAAAGCCAAACTCTACCCCTCTTGATGAACCCTCTCTGCCACCTTTTATGCTTCATAAGGGGTCACGCGCGAGAAGACATCTCATGAAACGTGCATTCGTAATTGCTTTGGCATGTCCCTAAATCAAATCCCGCGATTTTTCCGCATTGGAGAACATGTACGTATGTTTTACAGAGAAATAAAGCCGTACGAGATCATATTAAACTCTCTCACTTCTAATATCGCGTCGAGATAAATTAGAGTTCAAAAATCACTCAGCTATTGAAGAAATATTATGACTAAGCATTCTTGATATGCTATGCGATATCTAAAACTAAATGAATCGAGTTAATATTTTTATTTTGTATTATTGACATGCTAATTATTAATTGTTATTCATAAGAAAAATACATGGGATTGTTGTAAATTTATAATATTTGCCTGTCTGAACATCGAAGAATTGATCAAGAATAATTATTGACAATTTTTTGCTTTTAAGTATTCCACAGAGAGTAGTATGTTGGAACTCTTGGCGCCTGTAAATAGTCAGACCTTTATGACGCCACGTATTTAGACTTGATAAGCATGATTAAATGCTAACTTGTTCAAAAGGTTCTATATGTAAAGCTGGTGATTTCGAATAATTAGCGACGAAATATACTGCGTATTATATGTTCGTTCTTATAATAAACTCGACTACATCGACACGACCAGCGCGTTTTACATTGAAAATCAGCGCGATCCCACGGCAGACATTTATCGAGTTGTCGTTTAAGCGGGTTGTTGGTTGACGGCTGCGCGATGTGGAAGTAGCTTAAGTAGCTGGATTTCTCGCTGATATTTGAATGGATGTCGGCTATTTGTGGTTCACTGCGTCCTTAACAAGATCAGGGACATTCAGGCACGACACCCCCTGAGGATGAGATGCACGACCCCGCGCACAACGATGTAACTACGTATGTGTGCGTGCATGAGTGTGTGTGTGTGTGAGAGAGAGAGAGAGAGAGAGAGTGTGTGTGTGTGTGTATGTGGGGTGTGTGTGTGTGTGTGTGTGTGTGTGTGTGTGTGTGTGTGTGTGTGTGTGTGTGTGTGTGTGTGTGTGTGTGTACAGTGCGCTCGCTCGCACATCTGTCGGCGCTCCCAAACCCCGAAAGAGGACTCGTCCTCACTAGACCTCAGCATCCTCAGTGTTTCCGTCGTATTGTCTAATCGCCTCCCGGTTTCACCATTCTGTTACCCTCTGCCTCTCCTTTCTTCCTTTATTGTTTCTTGCCTTTATATTCTTAATATTTATAATTTTGCATCACTCTTATATATAAAGAATAATTATCTTTGTAATATATAGAGAAATTAATTAATCAACATCTCTCTCTCTCTCTCTAACTCTCTCTCTCTCTCTCTCTCTCTCTCTCTCTCTCTCTCTCTCTCTCTCTCTCTCTCTTATCTTTGAATATTAAAAATGATTTATTATTTTTGTATCTTATATTTCTCTCAATGTTATTAGATAGTAGTACTAAAGTAATTCGTATTTTTAAGCCGCATAATATTTAGTTATTATGTACTTAAAAATATCCAGAATTTGTCAATCAATTAAAATTCTTAGATATATATATATATATATAGGAATAATTATTTATCTTTGTGTTTATTTAATAATCATATTCATTTATTTAAATGCACAGAAAAAAATTGTCTGGTTGAAAATGGATGAATCAAAATTTTTCGGTTGAATTTCTTAGAATTTTAATTGAGATAATCAAAATTCTGGTTGTGTGTGATAAAATCTACTAGATTTCTTATTTTTATAAGAAAGAATAATTATATTAATCAGAATTCTAGTTATTCAACTAGAATTCTAGTAAAACCAAAAAATTCTGATTTGTCTATTTTCCATCAGAATTAATCCAATCAGGTCATTTTTGTCAGTGTGTAAATTGCTTTTAAATACATAGAAAACATTTCCACAAAATATAATAAACTCTTTTTTACTTTCCTTCTCTTATCCTCCCTTCGACGCATTGATGTCTTCCCTCATTCACGTTTCCTCTCATAAAAGAGCGGTTCTTCGCCCTTAGATGAATTCGAATTCGAATTCACTGTTAAGTTTGTCGATAAATACGCGGATTGTGAGTCACTCATCTAGTACACGGGATTGTTTCCGTCAACGACTAAGAATCGCGAGGGAAGAAAGCGTATCGTGGATGAGAGAGGAAATTTGTGCTCGATTAAGAAGGGGTGGTATGCCAAGTATTGCAACAGGATTAACTATATTCGCTTACCAGTCTTTTACGCAATGTTTAATGCTCTTTCGTTTAATAGAGTTTGTTTTTATATACCTCATATATGAGGACTACTATATAATTTTGTATGTTGTCATTCTTATGTGTAAAAAACCAAATATCTCTATAATATAGAACAATTAAATGATCAAAATTTTTCGGTCGTTAAATACAATATTAAAAATCATTTTTGTAACATTATTTTTTTCGATTCTTCTATTTCTCAGTTATTGAATTTGAAATTATTAGTAGTTGTAAAAGGTACATTTATTCACCTATACTTGAAAATAAAATGTATCAGTAAATTAAAATTCTTAGATACATCATGCTGTAAAAACAATAAACGAACATTTCTACTGCTTGTCCATAGAGAAAAATGAATTAACTACGAAAATAATACTTTAAAGTAAGGAAATTTTAAAATTATTTTTAAGGTTTTAAAAATTATTCTAAAATTACCAGTTACAAAATTAATAATTATTTCATTAAGACAGAAAATACATATCAGATATGCATTACTATCTATTTTCTATAACGTCCATCTGTCGCTTACCCTGATGAGTGTCTCATTGTCGGCACAGCAGCGTCGAAAGTTGCTCGCGGATGAGTATATTTCACGTTCACGACCGCGGATCGTTCACTATCTGAAAACGTACATGCCAACATCCGCGTTGCGCGCCTAAAGAGAGCAAAGAGATGGCGATGCTGTATGACGGGCAACATGCCAATCTTGCGCGATGCCTTTTATTGCTGCGATAAGCGGCCTGTGTCCCCTCCATCTCAACCCCCGTGCCACGCCAACGAGACTGGCAAAATGTTACAAATGTAATCTTTACTTCTGCGCCTTAATGGACATTTTCTCGCCATTGCGGCGCGTGTTACCCGGGGATCCTCGCACTCGTAACATTTGACAGAAGGTGTCTTCTTTATGGCCGAGACGGAAAAGAAACGCGATAAGCTCCCGTCAACAAGACCGCGAGCTGTATTACGAGAAACGATGGCGTCTGAGATAAATGCCTCTTAGCATTTTGCTCGCGATAAGTTTACGGATTTTCGTCGTTTAGTCACTTAGAACGATTTATTTTACTATAACTTCTTTAATTATTATTTATTAATATCTAATAATCTAAAATTGTTTTAAAAAACTGTCACTAACTGTAAGTAATTTAATACATTTATGGAATTAAATTTTTCATAATTTTTTGTATTTTTATGTTGTATTCTGCTTTATTTTAAAAGTAAAGAAAGAATTTCGTTGAATAGTTTCTTAATTGATCATTTTTTTGAAAAACAAAATTGAAAATAATTTATTGAAAGAGTTCGATATTGTCACATTTGGCATAGATATGGTCTAGAGATTTTGATGTGTCGCGAAAGACATTTGTTATTTTTAATTACATTATGATTGATTTTTTGATGTTGTACATGTTCGAGAAGTACAGCGCAGCGAGGCTTGAATTACGCCAAGTCTCGCCAGTTCAGGAAGACTTAAAAACTTTGATCCATCTCTACCTATAAACCCCATTCCGAGCAGGACTTCAAGTTCTTCCTCAGATAAAACGGAGCTTGGCCCGTCACCGAGTAAAGAATTTAACGAGATTTCAGTCAATCTTACTCAAAGTAAAGTCCGCTTTTGTGTTAAGCAAAATTACTTACAAAGTGTTCAGATAATGCAAATATATTGTATAGAATATTAAGCAATTTTACGACGAGATAAGATGAGAAATTTCACATTTTTATTATATGTAACAGTTTTTTAATTTAAATGAAGTTAATTTAAATGAAGTTAATTGAAATATTGTTAATTGTCAGAACGCGATAAATCTTTATGGACAGACAAGAATTCTTGTTCCCTTTATTTATCGACGGTAGGCACGTTTAAGTTATAGATGCAAATTAAAACGCTCATTCATCTTATGGTAATTACACGGTTGGGATTTGCAAATCCCTTGAACTTTCTTATAACTTTCTCCTACCGTCTTCACTTGTGGTAAGCTTACACATCGTCATATCGTATCAATGTAAATTAAAGAATTCATTGCATTTGTCGCAAAATAATGTAATTCAAATAATTTAACCTTAGTAGTTTTATTTACTTAAAAAATAAATATTTTTCGACTTAAATTCAAAGATTCAAAGATTGTTGCTAAATTATATAATATAATAATATAAATAATAATATAATAACGATAATCATTACGCAATGGATAGATAACAGAAAACAGATGTAAAAACAAAAAGCCACGAATACACGGCTGCGTCATCTCAACATGCACTTTGCCAGATTTGCCGAGAGTTTGCATTCATATACATCGCAACAGCGGAAAATCGCAAGATGATCCCTTAGGTTTATCTTAGTTAGAATAGAAGGGATTAAACTCAGGCTTCTCGCAGGCGGCAGTTATTTTCAATTATCCTTCCACCCCCTTCGGAGCTGCAGCTTTTCCCACCCTCGGTCGTTCCTAGCCGCTCCTGGTCCGCTCTCGGGGGTGTGTAATGTATGCGAGATAAAGGCCGAAGAGGCGCCGTCGTAGACTAAGATATTACAGGGAAATGGTATAAGGTGTGGAACGTAGCGGGTGGAGGTGGTGGCTGGCAGGTTCCCCGTGTGGTGGAGAGGGCAAAGGGGTGCCCATAACTTATCGCAGATTTAAGGCTCTTAGACTTAAGGGACTCTAATAATAATATAGCGCCATTCCGACACCGTTATAAGGAATCGCGCGTATAGCCGGAATTGTGTACTTCGGCGGAGTCCCACGGATCGTGGACGTGTGTGCGTGTATTTCCGGATGTTGTAATAGCGCCGATCGTTACGGACTGGAATAATTTTTACGGCGTTATATATCTGAAGCGTTATATATGTCTGATAACGAGACTATCTCGTTAAAATTTAGATAAAATTATTGAGGAAAGATGAAGAATATAAGAGAAAATAGAAAAATTTGTGAGATAGAACGAAGTGAGATTTTGATTTTGTTTAGAAAAATATGTAGATTCCTAAAACATTTATATGTACAATTTATATAATTTGTTTTATATCATTAAACAAGTCAAAGACTACACATTTAAATTCATAAAATATGTCTATTTTTAGATTTTAAATTCAGAAACATTTTATTCATATCTGTATTTCCTCATGTATCTTGACAAATTGCTAAATGTTCCGTGTGTCAAATTTTCAAATTTTCAAATTTTCTTATAAGACCTCTCCAAAGAACACAATCTCTGCTAGTTGCAACAACGAGAGGTATGGTCAGATAATGCAAAGAAGGAGGGCCGGTGGGCAACGAAGAGAGAGATTTAAGATGGCGCAGCGGCGCGGTAAACAAAAGCCGCGATAAATTTCGTAAGTCGCCGAATTAATAAAAGATTACACCGCGGTTACTGCGGGCACCCGCGAGATAAGAAGACTCTCTTGGCGGAGCCTCGAGACCGCAGCTAAATCATCGGATATCTTGCCCTGCGATACATAAACCACCCTTCAGGCTTACTACGTATACGTTGTATACAACCCCCGCGTTATCTTCGTCGGGACGATGCTCCGACTCCGCATATAGTCAATTCTCCAAAAGAAATCCGGATGTTGGTTCTCTCGCGACGCTTTCATGAGAAACCGCGAAAAATTATATTGATTTATAAAGAGATAATATAATCATTATCTGAAAATGTCATCAAATTAATGGTATAGTTATCCTAATGCAGAATTAAAAACAAAAGCTTGATGTTAATTATTTTTTCTTTTAGTATGTATTGTTCATCTATTTCTTAGCGAATGAAAAAAATTAATTTTACAGCGACAATTTATTAGCCTTTAATACTGTAATTAAAAAATACATAACAAAACTATATTCTATTATAAAAATAAAGAGATTACTTAGTATTTAAATATTTTTTAAAATGGAATTGGATCTTTTATTACACATATACATTTTTGTCCTTATATAAATATTTGTAAGTTACGTAGACATTATTACTATCACAGCAACACAAATTGATTCATTCATGTGCGACCTATCGCGGGATCTCTATATTTACTTACTATTACGGGATAAGACGTCGCAGGAACTGACATGGACAAATATATAGGTCCTTTATTAATTGGCAAGCAGGACACTTTGACAGACAGTTGGGGATGGGTGAAAGACCGAAAGCTTTGCTTTGATGTTCGAGGACCGCGGTCCATTTCGTACTGCAAAGCTCAATTAATTAATTGGCGAGAGAGTGAGCGCGCTTATGAGTCCAACAGTTTCAAGACACCGTTAAATCTTTCTTTGGTAAACGACTGGTAATTTTTTAACTTTACATTTTCCTGAGGCGACGCGAGTTAAATAAAATCTGAAATAATCCTTAGACTACGAATTATCCGTGCAACGGTCTTGAGATGATAAGATCCTAATCTTTTGCCCCTACGCTAGAAACGTTAAACTGCGCTGATTGCGAAACGCAGATCCGGCCGTACTCGTTTACTAACTTACGATGATAAATTATTAAGAAAATCAGTAAGAGAGAAACTCTAGACTTAGTGAAGTGAAAGATATATGTGAAGTTTGTATTTCAGCGCGATTATCTCCTTTCAAACTGACCTCGCGACACCGTTGCGATTAGACACACCAAACCTGGATATTTGTAAAGCTTTCTTCCATAAAAGGAAAGAAAACCTAATTCAACAAATTATTGTCACTTATTTGATTTGTTAATTTATTGATATATTGGAATTAGTCATAAAAAATTAGTATTGTAATCAGAGATTTCGAAATAATAAATTCTACTAACAATACTCTGTATTATTAGTTAACTATTTAATAGAATATAACAAAATTGAACCATATTTGAATATTAATCATTTGCTTACAATATAAAATATTGCTACTGCAATAATCAATAGAAATTTAAAATAAAAAGTTATAAGATACAAACATAGTGTCTGCATCTTTATTTTTAGTTTTTCATTTCTTTATTTTCTTTTATTTCAAAGATTCTTTTATTATATCAGCATTTTATTATATTAGCGTTCATTTTTGACTTCTTTTCAAAGGCAATTAGACTCGAAGTAACACGCGAGTTTAAGATCGATTATCCTCTTATAATATTTCTCTCTCGATTTATCATTTTCGACGCGATCTAGTTTCACGGTAACCCATGCGATCTTTGACGCATAGATTTTCCACATAACATCGACCGCGAATGTTCGTTAAACGTTAAGTCCGCGGCATTAAGACACGGTGGACAGCAAGTAAGAAGAAGGAAGCAACCGAGAAGTACGAGAAAGAACGAGTTGAAGGAGGAAGAAGATGAAGAAACGAGCTGAAGGCACAGTGGCGGCCACCAGAGGCGGTGATCTATGGTGGGATTACCGGTGGCGGTATTTCTTCATAACCGTTTCTCCGGGTCGCCTCTCTCTTTTCTCTTCTTCTTCTTCTCACTCTGGCCATCCTCTTCGCCCCTTCGGCGACGTTCTTTCCTAGCTGCGGCTGGCTCCAGCAGGTTCTCACCGCAAGAAGCTCCTCGGCTTCTTCGGCACTGCCTATATCTCCCTACGTCCTACTACGGTAACGTACACGCCTCCGCGCGCGCGTTCAGCTCGCGGGGGGTTGTATCTTAATAACATTCATGAGCTCAGATATACCCGCCAGATTTATTGCTCCGACACCCGCGGATTCTGCGAAGACCTGCGAACCGACCCCTTCGTCTCTTCTCCTTGGGTGTTTCCTTTCTTACGCTCCTTGGTCCTCCACACTCCGCTTCCTTCATTTTTCTCGTCTTCAGGATCCCCGCGTCTTTAAGCTCGCGATTTTGCTTTCCTTATAGAGTGTAATTTGACAACAATTAAAGCTGTAAACTGCATTTTAAATAATTTAATTGAAGAGTTATGATTTTGAGGAAAAATACAAAAAAAAATGCTACTGAATATATATATTTTTAAGTCTCCAAATGTTTACATGTTCTAAAAGTGACTCAATGTATTATTACTGCACGGAGAAAATTTTATATTAAGTTTTAATACAATTTTAAATTACACTTTGTTATGTCTTGTATTTTCGATGGATCATCACAACATGATTTCGATACTTTTTTACTCTAGTAATAGTAATTTTTATCACAGAAATAAAGTAATTTTTGTTAAAAGCCATATTTTAACATGAAAACAATTAATTTTGACTATGGTATGTAAACAAATTTGCTAGGTATATATTTTTTAATTATCTTTATAATACTAACTTTTATTCAACAAGTTTTGATTTTGTAATAAAAAATTTTTATTAAAAAAAAGTGTAAAAATTATGTTGCATTATTGTTTTAAAAAAAATAGCTGTAACATTTAAACTATTTATCATGATAGTCCAGCTTCTACAACATTATAGTAATTTTAAATATTATATAAAATTTTCTCCGTGTGAAAAATAGTAAATATTCGTCGATGATTACATCAATTATAAGTATTGAATATAGATAAGTATTGAAGC